>NC_058130.1:53966155-54088058 GCF_016433145.1 Gracilinanus agilis
CCCGGGCCCGGGCCACCCTCCACCCTCCATCCATCTCTAGGGGCAGCCTTCCGGCCCGCCCGTCCCTCTCCGTCCCGCGGCGGCGGCGGCGGCGGCGGCGGCTTGCTTGCGGCTGCTGAGTCAGGCTCGACGTCGCTCCCAGCTGGCTCGCGCAGCCCGGGCCGATCCTCCCTCCGGCCGCGGGGCAGGGGTCACGCCTGCGCGGGTTCCTGGCGCCTGGGCCAGGGGGTAACCTGTTGGTCCCGCGTTAAACTTGCAGGTACCCATGGCGTCCGACCAACTGCGCAAGGTCAAGTATCAATGGGGCAGCGGCTCTGATGGCTACCCCAACAAGCGCAGCTGCAGGGAGCCCGAGGCTGTGGCCGCCGCCGCCTCCTCCAGGGCTCCCCCAACCTCTCCGAATGCTAAACCTCCCCCTCCTCCCGGCTCCAGCCGGCCGGGCAAGGGCAACCCTGCCCATGGGAGAGGGCCTCGCAGGCCCCCGGACCCGGAGGCCCAAGGCAAGGAAGAGGTGACCCCCAAATCCTCACCTGGCCGGAAGTGCCCCGGCCCTACTCGCCAACCCAGGTGTTCTGATTCCTCAGGTGCGGGTAGGGCTAGCAGCCGCACCCTGCTCATCAAGAGGACGGAAGGCCTTAACTCTTCCCTAGAAAGCACCCCCCTCCCTGGCAGCCCCTCGGCCAGAGAAATGTGGACCTTCCAGGATGAAGCCTCCCACCGGAAGGTGAGTGACCGCCCGGAGAGGCCTTTCGGAGCCGGCTTCTAACCGCCTAGGGCGGGGGGAGTGCTATTAGCCCAGCCTTTTACTTTTACCTTCTCCCTCTCAGAAAGCCCTGGGCTAGGGTAGGGTAGGGAGGAGGAACGTGACTGGCCCAGGGTCACACACTTGGAAATGTCGGAGGCTGGAGCTGCACCGTCCATATTAGATTTTGAAGCGTTGGAACTGCAGATATTCAGGATAAGAACCGAGTCAACTTTTTTTCAGGGAAGTTTGGGTATGACTGCAAGGTGGGCTTTTGCTTGAGAAAGAAGGTAGTTCAGCCTGGATACACGGCTTGTTTGGGTTGGGTTGGAGTGAGGCAAGGCAGGAGGGGAGAGTGCCAATTGTTTATTTGTAGGGTGTTTTAAAAAAACACCAATTTTACCTTCTTGGGGTTAAGTGACTTGCTTAGGGTCACCCAGCTACGAATGTGTCTGAGAACAGACTTGAACCCAGGACCCTCCTATTATTTTTTAGCTTTTGGTTCTCTTTCCTTTTTTCTCTTGTGAGGTATCTAGTTGCAGTAGATGGAGTATTGGGCCAGAATCAGGAAACTGAATTCAAATTTGGTCTCCCATAGTAGTTGTGACCCTGGGCAAGTCTGTAAAATAGGAATAATAGTAACACCTCTCTCCCAGTGTGATTGTGAGGTTAAAATGAGGTCATATTTATAAAGTGCTTTGCAATTCTTAAAATAATATACATATATATATATATATATAAATGCTAGCTATTATTATATAAAGGCCCTGCTGAAATGCTTAGTTTGGACTTCAAAAGTTTTAGAAGTGCAAGCTGGTCTGGATGGGATTGAGCACCACCACCTTGATTTTACTGCCACCATCCTAAGTTGGCTCTGGGTCCCTGCATGCCCAAATTTAGGTCATCAAAATAATGCAGAGAAAGAGATTTCCTACAATCTCAGGTACCAGGAAGGGAAGTACCTTTTGCGCCATCATGGATCCTTGAGAACCTCTTCTTGTTAAGTCTCTTGGATCCTCTGCTCAGATCTTTCATTTAAGGAGGGAGCCTAAGGAAAGCCACCCCATCATTTCCTAATGAGCTGCTCTCCTGTACATCATCATCTCTAGAAATACATCCTGCCAGATGGAATCAGTCTGAAATTCATACTTTCTTAGTAGCCCTTGCCCTTGGCTCAGCCCCTCCCCACTGCACTTAAGGAGGGGGCCCAGGGCATCACCTGGCTGCAGGACTTAAACTGGCCCCACACCAGAAACCTTCTTCCTCTGCCCCCTTCAGCTTCTTTATTGTTTTGTCTTACCCCTTTAGATTAGGTGTTGAGGTCAGGAACTGTCTTTTATTTTTTTTTGGTATCCCCAACCCATAGCATATAGTAGGTGCTTAGTGAGTGTTTATTGACTGACTGATGACCACTTGTAGATATATAGAATTAAATCTTATTTGTTTAGATTAATTGATGTTCCTCATTCTCAGGTTCATGACATCAGATACTCCCTTGTAAGGAAAACATTTTATAAGTCTTTCAAAAAAGTTTTTATTGATGCCCTTTTTTAAATAGCATCATAATTTCCTCCAGTATCTCTTGCCCTCTCAGAGAGTCATCTCATACATTAAAGACAAAAAAAGGAAAAGAAGAGGGGGAAAAATCAACACAACTGATAATAGCATAACTCAGATAATATGGACAATTTCCACATTTGTAGTTCTTTTACCTTTGCAGAGAGATGGTTATGGGTATTTTCTACTGTCTCTTCTGTGAAGCTATACTTATTCTGTGAATTTTATAGCATTCACTTTTTAAAAAATTTTTTAGAACCTTAACTTCTGTGTATTGGCTCCCAGGTGGAAGAGTGGCAAGGGTGGGCAATGGGGGTCAAGTGACTTGCCCAGGGTCACACAGCTGGGAAGTGTCAGGCCTCCCTGACTGTCGGACCTCCTGTCTCTAGGCCTGACTCTCAATCCACTGAGCTACCCAGCTGCCCCCATAGCATTCACTTTTTTTTTTTTTTTTTTTTTTTTTTTTTAAACCCTTACCTTCCGTCGTGGAGTCAATACTGTGTATTGGCTCCAAGGCAGAAGAGTGGTAAGGGTAGGCAATGGGGGTCAAGTGACTTGCCCAGGGTCACACAGCTGGGAAGTGTCTGAGGCCAGATTTGAACCTAGGACCTCCCGTCTCTAGGCCTGGCTCTCAATCCACTGAGCTACCCAGCTGCCCCCTAGCATTCACTTTTAAATGTTTTGTGGTTGTTCCTTCCATTGACAATGTTGTGGTTATTGTGTCTATTGTTTTCTTGACTCTGCCTCACCCTGTATCAGTTCATGTAGGTCTTCTCATGCTTTTCTGATTCATCATATTTATCATTTTTTACAAGTACAATAATACTCCATTACATTTGTGTACAATAGTTTGTTTAACCATTTCCTCAATTAATGTGTGTCTACTTACTTTATACTATTTGCTATCCCAAAAAGTGCTACTATAAATATTTGGTGTATGTATGAGGGGACTTTCTTCTCATTAATAGCCCCCCTGGGATTCTCTGGGTCAAAGTGTATGGACATTTTAGTCATTTAACTACATAATTCCAAATTGCTTTCTAAGCTTTTTTATGAATCTTAACCTAGCAAGGTAGAAAAAGTATTATTTTTTTCCATTTTACAAATGAGAAACTGAAATACAGAGCAGTGAAGTAACTTGCTGAGAGTTACACAGCTACCTGAAGAGTCATCAGAGTTGGAATTTACATCTCTATATGGATGACATTTTATGTCTTCCAAAAAGCCACTTCCTCTCCTAAATTTTTCCATGCTTATTAATGGCATTACCATTCTCTCATTTCTAGACTTTCAACTTTGAGATCATGTATGGCTTTGGCTTCTCCTTTTCCCCAGTGCCATTAAAACTTATGGTGTCTTCCCAGGAGGTACTTTTACTTTAAGATAAATTTTTGTAATCAAATGATTAAACTGATGCAAATGTGTAATGTGTGGAGCAGGGAAGATTTCAGATTGCCTAGAGGTGGTGGGAATAGGGACAGGGGGATGAATTTGAGATAATTCAAAAGGCTTATCTTCTATCCACTGTCCACTATCCCACAGTGTGCCTCTTAAATAAGCAGATTGCTTAAATTTTTTACACTTTAGTTTACCTATCTGTAAAATGGGGGTAGTAATAATAACTACCAACCTCTACCTTCCCTTCACTCACTCTATCTTCTTTTGCTTTCTTTGTATTCCATTTCAATGTGGGGTATCTCCTATAAAGAGAATACATTTCAAATGATGAACTTAAAGTCAGCCCTAATGACATTTGACTTTGTACATTAGTTGTGTCAGACTCAAGTAGAATTGGATTCCTGTGGACCACATATTGACTTAAAAAAACAAACACAAGACATAGTAGGGAGGACTTTGCTTCCAATTGGCCTCAGACACTTCCTAACTGTGTGACTGGGCAAGTCATTTAACTTGTATTGCTTAACCCATGTCATTTTTCTGTCTTAGAATTGGTACTAAGAGAGAAGGTAAGGATTTATAAAAAACAACCACAAAATAAACTACAAATTGCCATTATCTGTGTTGTACTGTATTTTTATTTATTTATGTTAAACATTTCCCAACTGCATTTTAACCTGATTCTACCACTCAGGAGCTTTGGAGACTGCTATTTTGACACCTCTGGTTGTATGCTGCTCTGTTCAGTTAGATGTATACATTCAAACAGAAGCAAATTATTATGGTCTTAGTCTTCATGGGTAAATATGATAGAAATGTCTTAACTTTTTCCCCCCTTGTTGTGCAGGTTGATTCCAAGGATGAGGCTGAGAGTCAGAGTAATTCTATGGAGGAAGCAGTGGTGACCCAGAAGATGAAGAGGAGAGTCAAGGACCAGGGGTCCACAATGATCTACCTGAAGGCCCTCCAGGGCATTCTGGGGAAATCCATACCCAGAAAGAAAGATAAGGAGGCTGTTAAGGCAGAACAAGACCAAGACTCCAGCCCTAGAAAGAGGGAAGAATCTGGCAAGAGGAGTGTCACGGTTCCTTTTTCAGTTAAGGAAAAGCAGCAGCACCTACCGGAAAGCAGCCAGAAGGAAGATGAAGCAGAAAAAGGGAATCTCAGTAGTGTTAGGGATGCTCAAGGTGACTCAGGTGAAAAGCCTCCGGGTAACCAGAAGGCAGTCATTGAAAAAAGTGCAGAGCCCCATTCAGAAGGACAGAGGGTGAGTAGGACTCACATGGTAATTCCCTTTCTTGTCTTTGATTAGATGGCATTGGGTCTTTTTAGTCTGATATATTCTGTTCAACAAGCATACTACACTTTGAGAATAATACAAAAATAAGAATGAAATATTAACCTGTGAGGGACTTCCATTCTTCCTGGGGAGGGGAACAACATGCACATAGATAAATAAAACAATAAATGCAGAAGTATTTTTGGAAAGAGGGAAGCTAACAATTTGGGAAATTAGGAAAGGCTTAGTATAGGAGATAGCCATTGAACTGAGCCTTGAAGGGATCTGGGTGTTCTAAGATGCAGAGGTGAGTGGGGAGAGCATTCCAAGCAGGGACCTATAGAAGACTGAGGGAGATAGAATTTTCTAGTATGAGGTATAGCATATTGGTTAGTCTGGCTGGACTTTGGTCCATGAAGGAGTAATAACATGTAATGAAAATGGGAAGATAGTGGGCCAAATTGTAAATGCCAAATGGAATATTTTATATTTTGCTGTAGAAGCAATGAGGAGCTTCTGAAGTTTCTTGAGTGGAGTGGTGACACAGTCAAACCTGTGCTTTTTAGGAGTATGAATTTACAGTAATGTGAAGAATGAAATGGGGTGAGGAAAGGTTGGGTGCAGGGAGGCCAGTTAGGAGACAATTACAGTAGTCTGGGCGATGAGGATCTGAATTCTTGTGGTTGTGGTATGAGTTGGGGGAAAAGGAGATAGAGGGCAAGATATCTTGTAGAGTTCAAATCAACAAGACTTGGTAACTGGCTAGGGAGAGGGAGGGAAGAAAGGAATGATTTCTAAATTTCAAACTCAGATGACTAGAATGATGGCAGTATCTTTTAAAGATGTAGGGAAGGGAGATGATGATTGGAAGAGGAGATGAGTTTGGGGGAAAGAGAATGAGTTCTGCTTTGGACATGGCAAGTTTGAGATTCCTATAGAACACCTAGGGGAGAATGTGCAGGAGGCAGTTGGAGAGGTTACATTGGAATTTGAGAGGTGAGAGTTGTATGGATTAACTGCATAGAGCCTGAATACATTCGAAGTGATGAAATTTTGAGAGAGAAGACAAGGGGCTTGGGACAGAGCTTTGGGTTACACTCAACAACCTATGGGAGAGGACCCAGAGGATCCTGAAAAAGGAAACTGGTAACTATGGGTCAGAGTGGTAGGAGAATCATGATAGCAATGTTGAAACCCAGGAAGCAGAGAAGAGAATATTCAGAAGGGGAAGAGAGAGTAGTCAAAAATGTCATAGGCTGCAGAGACTGAGAAAAGGCCATTGAGTCTCATTCATTTTTGACCCTGAGGAGAGCCATTTTAGTATGGTAGTAGGGAAGCCAAATTATAATGGAGGATGAAGTGAGAAAGAGGGGTGATTGATGACTTACACCAGAGGTTCCAGACATGAGGAGGAGTACCGGGTCAAACCAGATGACAATGTAATTGGGAAATATTTAACAAAATCAGTTAAAATACAGGAAAACCTAGATAAGGTTACATTTTAAAACTAAGTCAATATGTGAGCTTTCTGTTTTTTTTTTTTTAAACCCTTATCATCCCTCTTAGAATTGGTTCTAAGAAAAGCTGCAAGGGCCAGGAAGTTAAAGTTACGTGACTTGCCCAGATTTGAACGCAGGTCCTTCCAACTCTAGGCCTGGCTTTCAATCCACTTGAGCCACCTCGCTGCCCTCATTCTCAGGTTCTTTATGTGGCCTCTGTTTCTTTTTGAGTTTGACATCACTGATTAAACAGTGATTATTTTAGCAATCTTAAATTCATCCACCATGACTTCAGGGTGCAAATTGATTGCCTTTTTCAACACATCTGACCACAGAGAGTTCCTGTCTATAGACATCTATTTAGATCTTCATTAGGCTTCTAGTTCATGCGATTAAAGTGTGATTTTATAGTTTTCTTACCTTTGAGATCAATTTAAAGTTAAACATTTAATCTCTTTCCAGGTCTTCTTTAAGCTATCTGACTGGAGTAAAACTAGGTAGGTTTATTAGTGACTAGAGATAGTCTGGTAGATGAGGAAAATTTTCTGATTTCTAGAGTCCAAAAACCTGAATCTGATCCCCAGCCCTGCCACTTGTAGCTGTGTGACAGGGCATTTTCTTCTCTGACTTCAGTTTTTAATCTGCAAAATGGAGAGAATTCTTGCCCTGTCTGTCTCACATAGTAGTTGTGAGGCTAAAAAATGGTAACTTAGGGTAAAAAATCCTCTTAACAATGAATTAGTAGATCAATGTAAAGTATTATTATGTCTAAGAGAAATAATGTGTTGCTTTTAGCACAATGCCTGGCACATAGTAGGCACTTAAATGAAGGCTTTGGGAAGTAGCAGTTTAACATTACATTTTTTTTATGTTACAGAGATTTATTGCTTGAGATAGATACTATATGCTGTTCAATTATCTCTGCTGGGTGATCCCCAAATTTATATACCTGCCCTCTATGCAATCCCTTTCCTAAACTGCAGTTTTAATTTTTTTTTAAAACCCTCACCTTCCATCTTGGAGTCAATACTGTGTATTGGCTCCAAGGCAGAAGAGCGGTAAGGGTAGGCAATGGGGGTCAAGTGACTTGCCCAGGGTCACACAGCTGGGAAGTGGCTGAGGCCGGGTTTGAACCTAGGACCTCCCGTCTCTAGGCCTGGCTCTCCATCCACTGAGCTACCCAGCTGCCCCCCTGCAGTTCCACTTAACCAACTGCCTGCTGGAAATCTCTCCCTGGATGTCTGGTTGGCAACTCAAACTCAATGTGTCCAACATGGAACTCATTTTTTTAGAGCTGCCCATCTCTTTCCCCAACTTTCCTATGTGTGTGAAGGGTACCAAGACCACCACCATCATTCTAGCTACCCAAGTTTGCAGCCTTGGGAGTCAGCCCCAACTTTCCTCTCTCCTTTAGCCTTGTGTTCAACCATTTGCTGAGTCTTATTGATCCAGGCTCCGTGATCTCTCACATCCATCTCTGTTTTCACTCTCACAAGCCTGTCATAGTTCAGGTCCTCCTCTCCAGGCTCCCTTAGACTTTCTAAATGGCTTCTCAACGGCTCTTCCTACTTCCAATTTCTCTTTTCTAGTCCATCCTCCTGCCAAATCAATGGTTCCTAAAACACAGAACTGACGGTGCTCCCCTTCTGCTTGCTTAAGCACCCTCTGTGCCTCTATTGCCTCAGGAGGAAATTCAGAATTCTCATCCTGGTATTGGAAGCCTGCAGGAGTGTGGCTCCTGACTCTTTCTGGCTTTATTCCATGTTATGAATGAAATGAAAAGCATTATTAAGTGGTTACTATGTACAGCACTGGGCTAAGCAATACGAGGAATTCTACTTCTCTGTCTAATGGTTAGGGCAGACAGTGCCTCGATTTCCACCACAGGTCCTGTGCTTCTTAGGATGCCACAGTGGCTACAAAGTGGATGGAAGTGTTTCTTCTTTAATGCCATTTCCATTGAGAAAACCCTATCCGTTCCTGAGGGTGAACTATTTAACATCACTCAAGGCAGGTCTCTTATCTTCAATGATTTTCCTCGGCTGTTGGAGCCCCCCTAGCAGGAGGGTCTACCCGTCTGGACTCCGTCACTCTTCCCCAGGCACTTAGATTGTTGTCCTGTCCTTGGTGGTTCCAGGGAAAAGTGCTGGCAGTGTTTGGATGGGCCTTTCTCAACCAGGGGGTCCTGCTGCTTCAGTGAGCCTGGCTAGTCTCTGTGACTCCCTGCTGGAGACCAAGGCTGAGGCAGGCCTGTCTGCCAGGTGAGGTTTGAGAATCAATGCCAGGAGGCCATGTCCAGCCTCAGCATCTTTCCCCCAAACCCTCACTCCTTGCACACCTCCCTGTTACTGCAGAGGATACTCCTGGGCCTCCCAGGCATTCAGCCTCACCACTGAGATGCTGTCCTGGATGCCTGCTGCCTTGCTGGCCCCAGCCAGTCTGTGTCTTGCATTTCCCCCTCCCTCTCCCCAATCTCTCTGCTGACCCTCCTCCTACCTGGTAGCAGACTCGTATCAGCTCTCCCCAGAGGACTGCAGGAGCCTGCTGGTCTGCCTGTCCCTGACAGCTCTCCTGTGCTCGACTCCTGAGCCTGGCCATCCCCCTGCTGCCTGCTCAGTGGCTCCCGTCATAGCCCACCCCGGCCCCCTCCCCATGTCTGCCCTGTTCTTCGCTCCAGGGACCCTGGGCTCCCAGCTTTCCCAGGCAGAGAATGCTCTTCCTCCTTGTCTCCAGCCCCGGTTTCCCCAGCTTCCTTCAAGCCCCACTTAAAATCTCACCTTTTAATGGGTAGAAGCTGCATTCACAGCCTGGGACTGGGGAGGGGAGGCAGGGAGAAAAATCAGAATTCTAAAATGTCAAAACATGATTGTTACACATTGTTTCTACATATAATTGAAAAAAAAGTGGAAAAACATAAATCCCACCTTCTATAGGAAACCTTTCCTGAGCTCTCTTTAATTCTATTGCTTTTCCTGTTGATAAATTATCTCCAATTTCTCCTGTGTGTACACACACACACACACACACACACACACACACACACACATACACATATACATTTATACATGTATAAAACCCTCACCTTCCATCTTAGAATCAGTACTGTGTATTGGTTCTAAAGCAGAAGAGTGGTAAGGACTAGACAATGGGGATCAAGTGACTTGCTCAGGGTCACACAGCGAGGATGTTGCTGAGGTCAGATTTGAACCCAGGATGTCCTGTCTCCAGGCCTGGCTCTCGATCCACCAAGCCCCATGGCTGTTCCCTATATAGTCTTATATATATTTTGTGTACATGTTGCTTGCATGTTGTCTTCTCCATGAGGCTATGAGTTCCTTTAGAGCCATGCCTGGCACACTCTAGGAACTTAATATTTATTGACTGACAAATGAGACTCTTGTCAAACTCTAACACTTAATGAAAGGTTTACTTGGTCACATCAGGGAAACAGTATTCAACAAAGATACATTGTCTTTTTTTAAAAACTCTTACCTCCTGTCATAGAATCTTTCCAAGGCAGAAGAGCAGAAAGGGCTAGGCAATTGGGTTAGGTGACTTTCTCAGGGTCACCTAACTAGGAAAGATCTGAGGGCAGATTTGAACCCAGGACCACTCTCACCAAGCCTGACCTTCCATGCAGTGAACCACCTAGCTGCCATCACTTTCAGTACCTTTTAAGTAAAACTCAGTTTAGTTTGCACAGCATTGTTTTTCCCGCCCTCTGCAGAGTTACCATCCAAAGGGAGAGTAGGAAAGGCCCCTCATTTGTGGCAGGCCTGGCGCTAGTCAGGACCTCGATGCAGGTTTAGTTCCAGGCCCTGCCAGTTAGCGCCGATCTGCTTCGTGAGTGCAAAGCTCAAACTCCCTTCTGTTGGGGAATTGCCAGTGGCAACAACGGCTTTCTTCCCTTGCACGAGGGGGCCTCGGTCACTGAGAACAGGAATGGCTCAGGTACAAAGCATTCCTGTCATCTTCTTGCATGAAAGAAAATTCATTGCATTCATGATTATTTTTCTTGTCTTTCCACAGCCTAAAGAGAGGGAGATGGTGATGGAAAATCCTTCCTCAGAAAGTGACTGGTCAGACATGGAAGATATTTCCACTGTCAGGTTCTCCCAAGAGGATTCTGTTTCTTTGAACATCTCTGTGGTTTCAGAGCCTTCTCCGTCCACTACTGATTATGTTATGTACCCAGCTCACTTGTATGGCAGCCCGTGGCGTGATTATGCCACTTACTGGACCAACAGTCCCAAGCCTTTCTGTTATCCCACCAGCAGCAGCACTGGGGATGCTTCGAACATAGTGGGAAGTAATAGGAACCAACCCAGCGATCGATCTGCTGAGTCTAACAGCAGCCCCAGGAATACCTCCAAAGACTTGGAAATGTTGGCAGGCAAAAAGCCCTCTTCCCTCCCTTCCTCTCAGATGTGGGAAGAAGAAAAGGTGGGAGAGAAAAGAACATTCCGTGAAGAGGTGCCTCGATTTTCTCGAGAGCACACCTTGAGTTCTTCATACAGGGGAATCAGGGGGAGTCAAGGTTCAGCGGGCTTCATTGACACACACTGTCACTTGGACATGCTTTATTCCAAGTTGTCTTTCCAGGGCACTTTTTCTAAGTTTAGAAAAATTTATAGCAGCTCCTTCCCAAAAGAATTCCAAGGTTGCATCTCTGACTTCTGTGACCCTCGTACCCTGACGGATTACCTATGGGAGGATCTGTTGAAGGAGGACCTTGTCTGGGGGGCATTTGGTTGTCACCCTCATTTTTCCCGATACTACAATGAACGTCAAGAAAGAAACCTCCTTCAGGCTTTGAGGCATCCCAAGGCTGTTGCCTTTGGAGAAATGGGACTGGATTATTCTTATAAATGTACTTCTCCTGTCTCAGATCAGCGCAAGGTAAGAGGTGCTTCCCTGCCCCTTCATTTTAGTAAGCCTGTACCGAACTATGATGATAATAGCTGAGATATTTTTATCTAGTGCTCTAAAATGGGCAAAGTGCTTTACCTACATTATCTCATTTGGGCCTCACAGCCACCCTAGGATGTATTTTATTATAGATCCCCATGATATAGAGCTGGTTGTGTTGCTAATCACAAATTTAAACCCAGGCACCACATTCAGTGCTTCTCCCACTGGACCCCACTGCCTCTGGAGTTTAGCTTCCAACCTTAAAAACCATTTTGATGTTGTGCATTATTCACTCATATTATCATGCTAGCCGCTTATTTCCTTTGGGGAGAAAAGACATTGGGTATGTAAGATTAAAATTGATATCCAATAATTCCAATTATTATATTTTATAAGATTTATTAATAATCACTTGAAGTAGAGGAAATAAAAAGACAAAAGTAAAAGCCTGAGTAAAGAGAAGTTTTCCCAACCTTGATAGTGGGAGAAAAGAGACAGGTGGGGTCACACACAAACTTTATCTCTAAAACATAAGGACATAATGTGAGAACGAAAGTGGGATGCTGGGAATTGGAGTCCTGGGAAGCAGATTCTAATTACACAGGTAAGAGGATGATGGGTACAACACATGTTACCTCTAAATTATATTCTTTTTTTTTTTAACCCTTGCCTTCTGTCTTAGGTTAGTTCCAAGGCAGAAGAGCATTATGCTCTGATACATTAGCTTAAAGTTTCGTTCATCAGAGACATGGCAAACTATTTGAAAAAGCTAATCATGTATATTTTTTCTTTGGAGGATGAGCTATTACTTTAATTAAATTGCTGAAAGTTACTCTTAACACTTTCAGTACTTAAAATGACTGTTTTTATGTGGAAGTATTCTGCTTATAGCCCATTACAGAGCTGGAAGAGTCCCTTTAAGATTTAGACCAGTTTGTTCTTATAATAGTAATAACTAACATGTTTATAGCATCTTTACATTTGCCAGATGCTTTACATCTCATATCATTTTGTCTTCACAGCAACACTGTGAAGTAAGTGTTATGGGTATTATTATTCCTTTTTTACAGATGAGGAAGCTGAGGCAGAATTTGAGCTTGTACTTTTCCCTTTACTCTGAGGCATTAAGGTGGCACAATGGATAGAGCACAGCACCTGGAGTCAGGAAGATCTGAATTCAAATCTAGCCTCAGACTCTTATTATCTCTATGACCCTGGACAAGTTATTTGACCTCTCTTTCCCTCAATTTCCTCAATTGTATAACAGGGATAATAATTGCACCAACTTCCCAGTGTTTTTGTGAGGATCAAATGAGATAATATTTGTAAAATGTATTTAGTACAATGCTTGGCACTTTATAGGCACAATAGAAATGCCAGTTTTATTTATGTACATATTATTGCACCTCACTGCTTCTCAAATTGTACATATGAAGAAACAAATCAGAGTGTTGGAGTGATTTGCTTGAGATCGGTGACAACTGGGAAGAGAACTTTTCCTCAGTTCAGTGCTTTTTCCTTTATACTGTACTTTAATGCCCTTGTTCTTTTTAAAAAAATTATTGATGTTTTCTGTTTCTTATATCACATAGTATCCCATGTGTCCCTTCCCCTCCCAGAGAGTTGTCCTATATAGTAAATAGTATTTTTTTAAAGAGGAAAAAAATTAGTTAAGTTGATCAATACATTGAAAAAGTCTGAAAATATGTGTAATGCATGGGGGTCTCCCACTTCCATGAAAGAGTAGGTTGAGGGAATCATATCCGTTCATCCAAGTCCTGCTTGGACTTTATAATTAAAAATTATCATTTTTGTTTCATTAACTTTTTTTTTTTGGTGTGTGGTTCTTTCCATTTTTATGTTGTTGTAGTCATTGTGTATATTGTTTTCTCTCATTCTGCATCAGTTCACATATATATATATATCTTCTCATGCTTTTCTGGATTCACCACATTCATAGTTTCTTAATTCCCATTGCATTCATGTGCCTCAGTTTGTTCAGCCATTTATCAATTAAAGGCCACCTACTTCATTTCCAGTTCTTTGTGACCACAAAAAGCGCTGCTATAAGTATTTTGGAATATATAGGGACTTTCTTTTTATTGGTGGTTTCCTAGAGATATAAGTCCAATGGGCTATTCTGGAGTTATTAGTTCAAAGGGTATAGACTTTTTATTCACTTTATTTGTATAATTCCAAAAAAATTGTCATACCATTTTACAATTCTACCAATAGTGTACTGACTATTGCCATTTTAATCATTTTTGCCAAATTGTAGGGGAATGAAGTATTGCTTTGATTTGCATTTCTCTTATTAGTGATTTGGAGCATTTGTTCATCTGGTTGTAATAATTTGCAATCTTCTTCTTTTGAGAACTGTTTGTTCATATCCTTCAGTCACTTATCTACTGGAGAATGGCTACATTCTTTTGTTCTTTAAAAAGTGGATATCTTTTGTTTTTATATTCATGCTACTCTGCATTGGCTACTCTCTGGTTCAGCTCCAGGGAACAAGATGCCCTTCCTAAAGTAAGCTCATCAATTGTAATCTCAACCCCATCCTGCGGCCAAAGCCTTGCCTGACATCATCTCCCTCAGCCTTTGTCTCTCTGATCAGAGGCCTGAGGGCAGAACACCAAACTCCTCCCAATACTGTTCTTTTTAGAGGCCAGAAACTGGACTTTCTGGCTCCTTCCATTCTGCATCTGCTTCCTGGTTTTAACTTCACGGAGTAAAGATTCCTGCCTGGACTCCTCCTGATCTGCTCACCTCTGACCCTCCCCCGTCCTCTTCTTTTCTGCTATTGCCTCTCCCCTTAGTTTGTCAGCTTTTTGAGGGCAGGAACTTTTTTTTTTTTTTTTTTTAAATCCCTTTGACCTCCAGTTTGCCTCTGCAACAAAGAGAACTGCTACAAATGCTCTGGAACATATAGGTTCCTCTTTTTCCTCCACTTCACCCCTATCTCCCTGGGAAACAGTTCCAGCAATGGCACCACTGGGTCCAAAGGTGCAATTACTAACAGATCTCCACATGGCCAGCCTAACCCACACTTCCACCAACAGCGTACTGGTGTCCTTACCTTTCCACATCCACTCTAACATTATCCTGCCCATCTGACGTTCTAGCTCTTCTGATGGGTGTGAGATGATACCCCAGAACTGCCTTGGTTTGCATTTACCCAATTCACAGCAATCTAGAGCATTTTTTTTCACATACCCACACATGGCCCCAATTCTCCCATTTGTTCACATCCCTGCCCATCCACTAACTGGGGGGGATAGTTTCCACTTCCATAGATCTGACAAAGTTCTCCATATATTTCAGATATAAGACCTCTATCTGAGAGACTGTCCAGGAAAGTTTCTTCTCAGTTTTCTGCTTTCCCTCCAATCCTGGTAACATGTATTTGTAAAACCCTTTTAAATTTAATGTACAGTGTTCTCCACTTCCTGCCTATTCATAAATTCTTCTCTTATACATAAATCTGATAGGCACCGTGTTCCCTGTTCTTCCAGTCTGCCCATGATATCTCCTTTTATGTCTAGATCACATATCCCCCTTGATTTTATACTAGTGAATGGTGCTGGATATTGGTCTATACCTAGTTTCAGCCAAACTGCTTTTCAGCCACCCGGGCAATTTCTACCAAATAGTGACTTCCTATCTCAGTTGCCTGGATCTGTACCTTTGTCAAATACAAGGCTGTTTGTTGCATGTCTGCTCTGTTCCACTGACCCACCATAATCTAGTACTGTTAGACCTTCATTTACATTTTAAAATTAATCCTTTTGATATTCTTGATCTTTTGTTTTTTTTTTTAGTTTAATTTATTTTTATTTTTTAGAAAAAATTTCCTTGGTTCCATGATTCATGTTCTTACTTTCCCCTTCACCTCCCAACCCTCCCCCCCTCCCATAGCTGATGTGCATTTCCACTGGTTTTAACATGTGTCATTGATCTTTTGTTTTTCTAAATTAATTTTATTATTTTTTTCTAGCTCAATAAGATGCTTTTTAGTAATTTGATTGGGATGGCATTGAAAAAGTATTGAAAGCTTTGAAAAAGATTAATGCCCAAAGGGATATAAAACTCTGCATACCCTTTGATTCAGTAATATTACTACTAGGTCTATATACAAAAGAGATTTTTTAAAAAGAGGAAAAGACCAACTTGTACAAACATATTTACAGCAGCTCTTTGTGGTGGCAAAGAAATGGGAAATTGAGAGGATGTCTATCAATTGGGGAATGGCTGAACAAGTTGTGGTAAATGTTGGTGATGGAATACTATTGTGTTGCAAAGAACCATGAACAGGACGATTTCAGAAAGAACTGGAAAAACCTACATGAACTGATGCAGAGTGAAATAAGCAGAACCAGAATACTGAACACAGCCATAACATTGTGTGATGATCAGGACATTGTACTTAGTTACTCTCAGAAATACAATGATCCAGGACAATTTTGAAGGGTGGAGAATGTTATCCACTTCCAGTGAAGGAACTTTTGGAGCTGGAATACAGCTCAAAGCATATGATTCTTCACTTTAGTTGTGTTTTTACTTTGGGATTTAGTTTTATATGGCTATTTTTTTTTTTTTACAACAGTGATAGAAATATGTTTTACGTGATAATATATGTCAGATCAAATTGCTTATCATCTGAGGGAGTGGGGAGAGAAGAGAGGGAGGAAGACAGTTTGGATCTTATAACTTCAGAAAACTTATCTGGAAGATTGTTATTACATGCAATTGATAAAATAAAATATCTTTTTTAAAAAAAGATTAGTTTAGGAAGGATTGTCATTTTAATGATATTGATTCTGACCATCCATGAACAATTGATATTTTTCCAAATAATTAGAGCTGACTGTTTTTGTGTAAAAAACTTTTTATATTTATGTTCATGTAGTTCCTGGATTTGTTTTGGTAGATGTTACTCCCAGGTATCTTATTCTATCTGTGGTCATTTAAAATGGAGTATCTTTTTCTATCTCTTCTTGCTAATGCTAATGATTTATGTAAGTTTGTTTTATTAAATTTATAGTTTTAACTAACTTTTTAGTTGAATCTTTAGGATTTTCCCAATGTACTATCATATTGTCTGTAAAATGAGATAGTTTTATTACTTCTTTGCCCTTTCCGATTCTTTTAATTTCTTTTTCTTATTGTGATTTCTAGTGTTTCTGATACTGTGTTAAATAATATTGGTGATAATGGGCATCCTTATTTCACTCCTGATATTATAACTCAGCCCTGTTACAAATAAAAATTGATGGTCTTAGGGTAGATGCTTCATATCTTTTTTTTTTTAAACTTTACTTTCTGTCTTAGAATCAGTACAGTGTTTTGGTTCCAAGGCAGAAGAATGGTAAGTGCTAGGCAATGGGAGGTAAGAGACTTGCCCACAGTCTCAGAGGTAGGAAATGTCTGAGGCCACATTTGAACCCAAGACCTTCTGCCCCAGGCCTGGCTCTCTTCTAGCTGCCCCCGTTTTGTATCGTTTTAAGAAAAACTCAGACCTATACTTTCCATTGTTTTTAATAGGAATGAGTGTTGAGTTTTGTCAAAGGCTTTTCCTTTATATTACCATGTGATTTTTATTATTTTTGTTATTAATATAATTAATTATGTTGATAGTTTCCCTTTATATTAAATCATCAAAATTAAATCCCATTTGGTCACAATGTATAATCTTTCTGATGTATTGTTGTAGTCTCCTAGTTAGTATTTTATTTAGTATTTTTGCATCCCATACTCATAGATGAAAATTGATCTATAATTTTTTTCCTCTGCTTTTACTTTTCCTGGTTTAGGTATCAACACATTTGTTTCATAAAGGGAATTTCATAAAGGGAATTTCAAATAATTTATTTAATATTGGAATTAGTTGATCTTTAACTGTTTGGTAGAATTTACTTGTGAATCTGTCTGGTCCTGATGCTTTTTTAAAAGGAAGTTCATTTATGACCTATTCAATTTCATTTTCTAAAATAGGTTTATTTAGGTATTCTGTTTTATCCTCTGCCACTTTTAGGCAGTTTATATTTTTATGAGTATTCTTCTATTTCACTTCCATTGTTAAATTTGTTGGCATATCAGTGAAAAAATGACTCCTAGTAATTGCTTTAATTTCATCTTCTTTGGTGGCATAGTTACCTTTTCTTTAATGTTAGTGATTTGGTTTTCTTCCTTTTTAATAAAATCATATTAATCAAGTTTATTTTGTTGATTCTCCCTCCCCTAAAATCAACCCCTAGATTTATTTATTAATTCAGTGTTTTTTTCCCTTCAGATAGAGGTCTCATATCTAAAATATTTAGTGAACTTTGTCAAATTTTTAAGAATAAGAGCCATCCCCTAAGTGATAAATGGGTAAAAGATGTGAACAGGCAATTTTCAGATGAAATCAAAGCCATATGCAGGTGTATGAGAAAATGATCCAAATTGCTACTGATTAGAGAAATGCAGACCAAGACAACTCAAGAGATATCACCTCATACCCACCATACTGACTAAAATGACAAAAGGGCAGAGTGACAAATGTTGGAGGGGATGTGGAAAAATGAGGACACTGTTGGTGGATCTGTGAATTGATCAAACCATTTTGGAGAGCGATTTGGAATTACACCCAGAGAGTTATGAAAACTGTGTGGGCCCCTAGATCCAGTAGATACCATTGTTCTCAAGAAGATCAGAGAAGAAAAGAACCAATGTGTTGCAAAATATTTATAGCAGCTCTCTTTTTGGTGGCAAAGAATTGGAAACTGAGATGTTGATCAATTGGGGAACGGATGAACAAATTGTGGTATATGATTGTGATGGAATACTCTTGTGTGATAAGAAATGATGAACAGATTGATTTAAAAAACAAAACATGTAAGGAACTCTATGAGATAATTAACAGTGAAATGAGTAGAACCAGGAGAACCTTATATAGCCACAGAACTAATGCTGGAAGAATAAACTGAGAATGTTACCTCCAGAAAGAGAACAGAAAGGTAAAACATGAAAGACTTAATTTATATAAACATGTTGGCCTCCCTGATGGTATCCTTTGAGATATGGGGAGGGCAGGGAGGACACTGGGGCACTTGTAGATGGTATTATTATGTAGATATGAAGAAAAGTAAGTTAAACAAATAGATTTGTGATTTTGTTTATTTACTATCTTCTTTTTTTGGTTGTGTAAACATTTGGAACACTAAAACTCGTTTTTGGAAAAAATAATATAACATATGATTTGTTATAAATATATAATAAATTATAATAAATATGCTTATCTAAGGGAAATAAATTCTTAAAGTAGCTATGTCCAAAAAAAATTAAATGGTTTTCTTACATTCAATTTTGTTGATCTTATCTTTAAGTTTTAGGATGTCTAATTTGATGTTTAGTTAGGGATTTTAAATTTATTCTTTTTCTAGTTTTTTAAAGTGACATCTCAATTCATTGAGTTGTTCTTTCTCTATTATGTTAATATAAGCATTTAGAGATAGAAATTTTCCTCTATCATTTTTGTTGTATCCCACAGATTTTGGAATGTTGTCTCATTATTACCATTCTCTTTAATGAAATGATTTATTATTTCTATGACTTGTTCTTTAACCCACATATTCTTTAAGATTAAGTTATTTAGTCTCCAGTAAATTTTTGCTCTGTATTTTCATGGTCTGTTATATGCATTTTTTATTGCATTATGGTCAGAAAAGGACACATCCAATATTTCTGCTTTTCTGCTCTTAAGTATAATATTTTTGTGCCCTAATATATGGCCAAGATTTGTAAAGGTACCATACACTGCAGAAGGTATACTCCTTTCTATTCCTATTTAATTAATTATATATACCTTATCTAAGATTCTATTCATCTCCTTGACTTTTCTTATTTATTTTTTATTAGATTTATCTGGTTCTGAGAGGGAAAATTGAAATCCTCCACTATTATTGTTTTGTTTCTAGTTCTATTTGTAACTCATTTAGCTTTTCCTTTAAAAATTTGGACCCTATAACATTTAGTACAGATGGGTTTAATATTGACTGCTTCATCATATAGTCCCTTTTAACATAATATAGTTCCCCTAGTTATCTCTTTTGATTATATCTATTTTAGCTTTAACTTTGTCAGAGATCATAATTGCTACCTCTGCTTTTTTTGTATCAGCTGAGGCATAGTATTTTCTGCTCCAGCCCTTTATTTTTACTCTATGTGTATCTCTAATTTTTAAGCAATATATTGCCAGGTTTTGGTTGTATTCCATTCTGCTGTCTCCAATTTATGGATGAATTAATTACCATTAGTGTTCAAATACTAGTTGTGTATTTCCCTCCATTCTATTTTTCCTCACTGTTTTATATCTTTCTTCCTCTCCTTTTTCTGTATCCTTCCTTATAAGTCTAATTTATTCTGTCCACCATCTCTTCAATTTGTGCCCCTTTTAGAACCTTTCAAGGTTCTAAACCCTCGTCCCTTAAGTCCCTCCTTTATCTCCCATACTGCCCTTTTTATTTCTTGATTTGAATTCCCTTCTAAAAATATCTCCCTTGTCTTGTGCTGAGAAATCCCCCTTTATCTCCTTATCTTGCCCTCTTATTTCTTGATATGTATTTTCTTCTAGAAATCCCTCCCTCTTCTTATCTTCTTGCCTTCTTTTCTCTTAATTTGCACTCCCTTCTCTTAGTCCCTTAATTCTTTTAGGGGACTCTTAGACCCTCCCTTATCCTCTTATCTTCCTGTTTCTTTGGATGTTTAGAAGACTTTTACCCTTCTAGATAAACACACACACACACACACACACACACATATTTATTTATTTGTTTATTTTATTGTTCCCTCTTTTACCTAGATCTGATAAGGATAGGATTCTAGTACTACCAACCCTTCCTCTTCTTCCTCCCCTTCTCTGTAATAGTTCTTCCCCACATGCCTCTCTTATATGAAATAATTACTTCATTTTACCTCTTTCTGTCCTATTTTGTAGTTATATTCAACTTGACCTAAAGTTTTCTATCTACATATGGACTTATGATATCATTCTTAAGTGTTATAGATAACATTTTCCTATATAGGAAATAAAGTTTGACTTTGTCAGGTCCCTTGCAATTGGTCTTTCATATTTACCTTCCTATGATTCTTGTAGATCAGGTTTTCTACTGAGTTCTGGATTTTTTCTCCAAGAATAGTTGAAACTGATTTATTAGTTTGTTAAATGCCAAATTTTTCCCTTGTATAATTACACTCAGCTTTGCTGAATATGTTATTCTTGGTTATAAACTCAATTTCTTTGCTCTTCAGAATATATTTATATATTTTATATTTATATGAATGTATTTCATGTCCTTTGTTCTTTTAATGTTGAAGCTACTAAGTCTTGTGTTATTCTGACTGTAGCTTCGTAGTATTTAAATTACTCTTTTTTCTTGTTGCTTATATTATTTTCTCCTTAACCTGGGAGTTATAGAGCTTAGCAATGGTATTCCTGTGCATTTTCATCTTAGGTTCTCTTTGTGGTGGTGATCAGTGGATTTTTTTCAATGCCTATTTTACCTTCTTGTTCTAGAACTTGTGGGCAATTTTCCTTAATGATTTCTTGAAGTATGGTGTCTAAGCTTTTTTTTTTTTTATCTTAATTTTCTGGTAGTCTGACAATCCTTATTATATTTTCTCTCCTCAATCTATTTTCCAGGTCATTTGTCATATAATAAGATGTTTCATATTCTCTTCTATTATTTCATTCTTTTGATTTTGCTTTTTTAAATATCTTGTTGCCTTAAGAAGTAATTAGCATCCCTCTGTCCAATTCTAATTCATAATGAATTATTTTTCTTCCATGAGTTTCTGGATCTCCTTTTCCAATTGGATGATCTTTTGTAGTTTCCTTGCATTGCTCATATTTTTTTTCTTGTTTTTCCTCAACACCTCTCTTTTGGTTTTTGAAATCTTTTTAAAGCTTTTTCAAAGCCTCTTTTTGGACTAATGACCATTTGGTCCTTTGTTGTTTTAGAAGTAGATGTTTTCACTTCATTGTCATCTGAATTTGAACCCTGGTCTTCTCTGTCCCCATAATACCTCTCTATAATTGGGTTCTTTCTCTTGGGTTTTTTATCTTTATCCGCCAAACCAATAGGCTTAACTGTTTGTTTTTATGTTTAAGTTGGGCTCTGTTCCCAAGGCATGGGAAGGTGATGCTTCAAATTTCAGGATTTTTTGTGTTTATTTCCTGGGGCCTACTTAGTTCTTTCAATTTTTATGCTCCAGGGCCAGGTGTAGCTCCTGGTCCCTCCCCCTCCCCCACTCAAGCCCCAGTTTGTGATTGGCCTTAGGTTGACTCCACTAGAGCACCCCCCCCTCCCCCAGTTGCAGGCAGACCACTTGCCTCCCCTCTGAGATGGCCACCAGTGACTCCACTTCCCTGTGAATGACCAAGGCCAGCAGGGTCCGAGCCTCTGAGCAGCCACCTGTGTGTACTCCCTCTTTGCTCTTCCACTCCTGCTGGGACAGAGCTAGTGTCTGGTCAGTGTGCCTGGGCCCTTGAAGCCCTTCACTGCTCATCATCATCCCCAGCAGGGGTGAATGGGGACCCCTGGAGCCAAGGCCACGGTCCACACAGGTGCTCCGAGGGCTCTCTGCCCGCCTACTGTGCCGGTACCAGTCACTGATTCCCAGGCCAAGCAGACACAGTGAGTGCCTGCGCTGCCCACGGGGCTGCTGCCTTGTTTCCTCAGTGTTGGCACCACCAGAGGATACTAAGGCCAGGGAGGTCCGGCTCCCAAGGTATCCCTGGCCGCTCTGCTTTACTCCCTTCTCTTTCTGGTTTTGCTGCTTTTAGCACTGACTCTGTGAAGTTATTTCTGATTGTTTTGTGGAGGAGTCTGGAGAGCAGGCAGTCTCATGTCCTGCTCTGCCATCTTTCCTCAATCTTTCTCCTTTATGGGGACTGTCTTTTAAAACTGTTAATTGTATCCCTAGCACTAAGCACAGAGCCTGGCAAACAGTCTGCACTTAATAAATGTTTATTGGATTATCCCCACTTTTATTTCCAGATACATTCTTCCTCTACTCAGACATCTTTTTGAATTAAAAAATTTTAATTACTAAGCATTTTTTTCTCTTCTCACCTTCCTCCACCTAGAGAAAAAAGGTAAATTAAAACCCTTATAACAAGTATAGTGAAGCAAAATAATTTCCCATATTGGCTGTATCCAAACTCTGTATCTCATTCAACACTAGAGTTTATTACCTCTCTGGCAAGAAATCAGTAGAGTCCATCATCATAGTTCTCTTGAAATCATCATTGATCATTTTTTTTTTGTTCAGAGTTTTTAAGTCTTTCAGAATTGTTCATTTTCTAAAGTTTTGATGTTGTAGTAGAAATTATTTTTCTAGTTCTGCTTACTTAATGAGATCAATCCATACAAGTCTTTCTAGTCTTCTCTAAAACTGTCTTCTTTCATTTCACTCCCATATCCTCATTTGTTTTGCCTTTCCTCAGATTAGGAGCATCCCCTTATCTTCTAGTTCTTTGCTATTACAAAGAGAACTCCTGTCAGTGTTTTGGTATGCATAAAACTTTTTCCTTTTTTTGATCTCCTTGGGTTACAGAACTAGTAATAATATGTATATGTCAAAGAGTATGCACAGTTAATAACTTTTTGGACAGAGTTCCAAATTGCTTTCTAGAAGGGCTGATCTACTTTACTGTTTTACCAACCAATGTACTTATTTTCCTGAAGTCCCTCCAGTGTTTATTTTCTTTAACTTTGCCAATCAGATACTTGTGATATGAAATCTTAAGAGTTGCTGTAATTTGCATTTTGTCAATTATTGATGCAGATAATTTTCTCATGTGGCCATAAATAGCTTGCATTTTCCCCCCTGAAAACTGCCTCCTCATATCTGTTTACCATTTATGAATTAGGGAAATAACTCTTATTCTAAAAATTTAAATCAGCTTCTTGGAAGTGTCGACATGGAATCTTTATCAGAGAAACTTGCTACAAAGATTTCTTTTCCCCAGTTAACTTTTCTTTATAATCCTAGCTCCACTAGATATATTTGTGCAAAAAGCTTTTAAATTTTATTTCATCAAAATTGTAAATTTTATCTTCTCTAATCCTTTCTGTTCCTTATTTGGTCATGACCTCTTTCCCTAACCATAGATCACTGAAATGCAACTAAATTCATTTGTTTATGATGTGACATCTTATATTTAGGTCACTATCTATTTGAAGCTCATCTTGGTATATGCTGTTTTAAACCTAATTTCTGTCAGACAGTTGTATAGTTTTTGGGAAAACAGTTTTCTCAGCAGTTTTTGTCAAATAGTGAATCCTTACTCCTAAAGTGAGGTCTTTGGGTTCCTTATGCAATATATTTTATTTGTTCTATTAATCAATCTCATTATTTTTAAGTAGTACCAAATTGTTTTGATGTTTACTGCTTTGTTTGAGCTCTCATTTTGAAATCTGATATTTCTAGGACCCATTCCTGCCCACTTTTAAAATTATTTCCTGGAGATTCTTGACCTTTTGTTCCTTCAGATGAATTTTGTTACTATTTTTTCTTTCTTTTTGTTATTATTTATTCATTTTCTACCAGGCTGCTTTCATGGGTTTCATGGTCTCCAGAAACTTATACCTCCTTAGCACTTCCCTCCCCTAGGAGTCCCTCCCTCATTTTTGGAGAGGAGGGTAGGAGTTGGGAGAGAATGTTCATCCAAGAGTTCCTCCCAGATTCTGCATTTGAGGAAGGAAGCAAGGGCATTCATCTCACCATTTCCTGCTTGGCTGTTTTTCTGGACTTTATGATTTCAAGAAACTATTATCTTGCAAGATGTTATCAGCTCTGTAACTTACACCTCTTCAGACCACCCACTCAGCTTCAGGATTTCATCCTGCTCTCACTGGATACCCTTCCCCATCCTCCTTTTCAGCTTCTTCCTATGTGTTGTCTCCATTAGATTTCAAGCTCCTTGAGGGCAGGGATGTCTTCTACATTTCCTTGTGTCCTCAGTGTTTAGCGCAGGACCTGGTATATGGTAGGGGCTTAATAAATGTACTAATTCTGCCTCGACATTAGGTCTGTAAAGTAATCCTTTGTTAGTTTCAGTCTCTTTTTAAAGAAGAATAAAAAGGGAGAGGACAGGCAGTTTGGCCAAGCCAACTAATGTGTGATCTGACTGTGAATGAAATGCCTCTCCCTCTTAGATTCCTCCTCCACTCCATTACAAAGAACTTGTGTATTTTCTTGTCTTTCTGCTGGTACTAAGCTTGGTTATTCTAATGACAGAATGTTTGGTTTAATTTTGTTTGTGTGTGTTTTATCGCATTGTCATACTCATTGTGTCTATTTTTTTCCTGGTGCTGTTTACTTCCCTCTATGTCAGTTTATATTTTTCTTTGAATTCTTTTTTGTACATTGACATGTTATAGTTTATTTAGCCATATCCTAACCATTCTTAATTTTATTTCTTAATAATTTTATTACTTTATTAATATAGTAATTATTATCATTTATATATCATAATATACAACATTACGTTATTACAAAATGATTATGTTAACAATATTTATATTAATTAGTTAGAATTTATTCTTAATTTTAGGATGTTCCTCTTTTTAAAAAATCCTTACCTTCTGCCTTAGAATCAGAAAAGTGGTAAGGTCTAGGCCAGTGGTTCCTAAACTTTTTTGGCCTATTGCCCCCTTTCCAGAAAAAATATTACTTAGTGCCCCTAGAAATTAAATTTTTTTTTATTTATTTAGGAATTAATAGGAAAGATAAATGTACCTGTGGCCATCACCGCCTCCCTGGATCACTGCAGCACCCACCAGGGGGCGGTGGCACCCAGTTTGGGAATCACTGGTCTAGGCATTGGGGTTAAGTGACTTGCCCAGGGTCACACAGCTAGGAAGCGCTGAGGCCAGATTTGAACCTGGGACCTTCCTTTTCTAGGCCTGTCTCTTTATACACTGAACTACCTACCTAGTCCTTAGGGTGAGTTAACTAGATTCTGTGTTGACAGAGGTTTCTTTCAAGCTCCTGAGCTTTATCCTTTGAAGCAGGTCTTGGGGGCAACAAGGTGACTTAGTAGATAGAGCCAGGTGTGGACCTGGGACAGCTTGGGTTCAAATCTGGCCAGTCAAGTCACTAAACTCCCACTGACTAGCCCCTACTCATTTTTCTGCCTTAGAACCAATACACAGTACTGATTCTAAGACAAGGTAAGGGTTAAAAAAAAAGAAATAGGTCCTGTAGATTTTAAGTACTAAAATTTTGATATCAGTAATTAAAATATGTGTGTACATTTTGTGTATTGTATCAATTTTTTAAATGAGAGCAACTAAAATCTAGCTAACAATCAATACATTGTAGTAGTCCTTGCTATATATTGGAAAGCTGTAATTGATTTTTTTTTCCAAAATTTTATCTGTGCTGGATGGAGCAGATTCCTTAAATAATTTCTCTGTCATGTTTTAATCCTTCAGGTATTTGAAAGGCAATTGCAATTGGCTGTGGCTTTGAAGAAACCTTTAGTGATACACTGCCGAGAAGCAGATGAAGATTTACTCTCAATCATGAAGAAATTTGTTCCTACTGATTATAAAATCCATAGGTAATAACATTAGGAACACTGGAACTATGCTACAGCTAACAGGGTAGCAGCCCTGAAATTGAGAAACTTCAGATCAAGATTCTCCTCAGAACCCTGGGAGTTTTCAAATGTTTCAGAACTTGGGACAAGTCTAAAGAAATGATTCAGTCCCACAGTGGGGAGGAGTTAATTCTCAATGGAAACTTTTTAGCATATTTGAAGGGAACTGAAAAAATATTTCTTTTTCTGTCAACTATTTCCTCTGTTTTTGAGTCAGAAATTCAATTCCCCTTTTCAAAAGTTAATTTTGGTAAGGCAGAGGTCCAAGATTATTTCTACAGGAACAAAGCCAGAGAAGGAGGGAGGAAGGACACCACCTTGTTCAAGTCTTTGCAAGTTACTATTAAGAGAAAATGAGAAAATGTCTTCTAGGTCTGAGCAGAGTTCTCTTTTCTTCCAGTTCGAATTTTGTATAGAGGGGAAAATGCCCAGAACTTTTTGAATCACAGATGGTCCTGGCAGTGGTTTTTGTATGGTTGCTTTCTGGAGAAAGACACTCCAATCTCTGACTAATCTGGATTGGTTTTAACCCTTTCTTTTGGAAAGACTTACTTTGGTAACAGATAACTAGAAGAGGGAACTGCAGCTGGAGGCTCACATTTAGACTGGCCTTTGCTCTCTGGGGCAAAGCGGGCTAAGGAGCTCATGAGACTAGTCCCAAATGTTTCCTCCACCTAGTAGGGATGAGGCTCTGGGTAGCCCTTGTGGATGCTGTGAATAGACCTAAAGTGTAACTAGAGAGGAAAGGAGGAAGTATGGAGGGATGTGAGGCAGCGTTAAGCAGGACCACTAGTACTTGCTGCGGGGCCTTTGCATCCCCTCCGCCATTCGTCCTTCCCTCCTCTGACAGCCTCGTTGGACATGGAGGGTTCCAAAGGTTGACCTAGAGAGACCAGGAGAGAAGCGTGACTGGCATTTTTCTTTCTTTCTTTCTCCCAAAGGCACTGCTTCACAGGCAGCTATTCGGTCATCGAGCCCCTGTTGAAGCACTTTCCCAACCTCTCTGTGGGATTCACAGCCCTCGTGACCTATTCTTCCGCCTGGGAAGTCCGGGAAGCCTTGAAGCAGATCCCCTTGGAGAGGATCATCGTGGAAACGGACGCTCCCTACTTCCTCCCTCGTCAGGTGAGGGCCTCCATGAGGGACATGGGCTGGGGCCTTCGTGGGGGCCGAGTGGTTGGAGCGTGGTCATGTCCCACAAGGGCAGCAGAGAGAGCCCAGGTGACTTCTCAGGACCCCACTGGGGGACCTTGCAGATTTCTCCTTTTTGTTGCTCTGCAGAACCAAAAGGCCTAGGGGGAGGAGAAGATGAAGGGCAACCACTCTCTTCCCTTCCACCCACCTCCTGCTGCAGGCAGTGCAAAGTCCTACCCTGTAAAGGGTAGTCCAAGGAAACATGGGACCCTGCCTCTCACCCAGAGCCCCACATGACCTAGGACTCTCCCTGCAGCCGCAGGTAAAGGGGTCTCTACAGGGCAATCCCAAGAGATCCTGGCTGGGGAAGGGGTCTGGTTGGGGGCGGGGGTGGGGGGGAGTTTTGTGTTACCCCCACCATTCAGAAAACAAATGGTCGTTCTAACCCTTGGTGTCTTCCAGGTTCCCAAGAGCCTTTGCCAGTACGCCCATCCGGGTCTGGCCCTCCACACGGTTCGAGAGATTGCTAAGGTCAAAGATCAGCCTCTCTCCCAGACCCTGGCCACCCTGCGACAGAATACCAGCCGCCTTTACAGTCTTTAAGGGAAAGAGGGATGTTTGGGTTTTTTCTTAGAAAAGGCCATAAATCGACATCAAATTGTATTTTCTAAAATTTTGACTGCATTTTTTTTCCAGTGCAGAGAATGTAAACATAGGATTACCGTTTAAGCCAGATTTGCCTTGAGGTGAACTTCAGTGGCTTACAACCTTCTTCCTATTTCCCTCGCACCTTTCAGGGAGACCCAACAAGCGTGCCCTGACCATAGACCCCCGAGACTCCAGCACAAGCGTGCCTGGACTGCGAGGGGCTGCACACCTGCTACGGGGTTGTAGAAGAGGGAGGGGAGTCTTCTTAGAAGTCTCCTCACCGCCCTTAGCTCGGGGTGCAGGAGAAGCGAAGCTGGCTTGCTAGCTAGAATGAGCCCGAGGGAAGGCAAGCCGGGGGCCCAGGAGGATTTCCAGCACAGGGTGCAGAGAAGGTTGCTGGACTGGATCTCCACACTCTGTAGTCTGTGTGAAGCAGCATAAAGCTTTTCAATAAAGTCATCTTCTTAAGCAGGAGTGTATGGGCAATGTCACTACTTTTCTCTTTAAAACACACCTAAATAGGAACACCTTTCTGTAGGAAAATAACTGTATGCTAGTCTTTAGAGATTTGTGTTCTCATACTAATTATATTGAAAAGCCACGGAGATGGTCCTCGGACCGGATGCCGCTTTGGGCCTCCCTGGTGTCCGAGGCGCCACGCTTGGCTCTTTCTCTTGGCTCGACCACTAGGCAATGCAGAGGCGCACAGAGGGCCGGTCACTGGTAGATGTCCAGTGAAGGAGGAGGACGCCTCGCAGGGGCTTTGCACGGGAGGAAGGGTATTCTCTTAGCCACAACAAACCCAAGGGCTACTTTTGGGTACGTTTTAAAGTGGTTGTTCCCTTCTCCATAACGCCTGCCTGTCGGTCTCGCTTTGGATTGCCCTGGCTTCCGCTCGCCCAATTCTCACTTTTTTCTTGGACCATTGGACTGGAGACCAAATTCAGCTTCCATTTCTCTCTTGTGGCAACTGCATTTTGTTCTCCAGTTTCGTGGTGAGTAACTTCTCCAAATGTTTGCGTCTTCAGTGTTTTTCCCATGTAAAACAAATAGCCCTGCTGCTGGCTTTGAAAGCATGGCGGACATACTGAAGCCCATTCTGCCCCTGCCTCTCCTTCGCTTTCTCCGTGTGTCGGTATCTCTTCCCTCTCGGTGTTAGACTGTGAGCCTGCTGGGCCAGTGGTGGTGTGAGTCTGTGTTCTGTGCTGTGTCTGGCCCTGCTGTTTGGTGTTCATTTAGAGTGTATTCCTATCAGGCTCCCTAGAGTTAAAATTCTTGAGGGTTGAGTCACGTCCTCTATATTTAGAAGGATCTTTGATCTAAACTCTCCTTCACCTTACAGATGGGCTGGCCTATGCGCACTGTTTCTTAGAGATAAGTTCATCTTAGTTGCAAATGTCTAGCTTTCACTTTATTTCCAATGTCTCAGAAGATAGGTGTTCTTGTGAGCTAAAAATGGTTTTTTTCCTTTTAAATCATATCTGATATTTTCCATCCTGTGTATGTGACGTTGCAGTCTGGTGCATTCGGCACTGTCAGAAGACTCGGGTCCTGTGGCCAGGCCTGCCAGCTTGCTGCACCATTCATTAACTGCTCTCTGCCTCCCTTTTCCCCTGTGGGAAATTAAAGGCAGTCCTGCTCTCTTACACAGGATATGGGAGCTAGCTAACTCCATTTGAAAGTGCTTTTATCGTCACCCAAGTGAACTGCAGATATTTAAGTCCTAATCACCAGATATGAACTCACGGTTTCACCTTCTAGTTAGCATTGTAAGTGAATTGCTGCCTAGAACTGAAATGAACTGTTTCTGGTTGAGAGGATTAAAACAATGAAATGAATGGAAGTTTGCAATCCCATGCATTTCCCCCCTGAGGGAAAGGTGCTATGTAGTCTTCCCTGATTATTATTTTACAAATTCTGTTCAGAGTGTCAATCAGTTATTTGAGGTTGAAGATAATTGGTATTTTCAATCTGGCTTTTGGAAAGGCAATTCTGTGCCACCAAAATATCCGCCGAGTTTCCTGATTCACTCTTTCTGAAAATAAAGTGATCCTTGAGATATATCTTCCTTGTTTTCCATGTTTGTTTCAACTGTTGTATAAGTGATGTGCAGAATGGAATGGATGATATAGAGTGTCACAAAATTTAGAGCTGGAAAGAACCTTTAGAGCAGAAGTTCTTCTTACTTGGGTAGTCTCATGAAACCTATTGACCCCTTATCCATACATAAAATAATATACATACAACTACAAAAGGAACCAATTATAAAGAATTAAAATTAAAGGTTTGATTAAATATATAAGAATTTCAAGATAATACTGTGGTCGCCGATTTAAAAAATATAGCTCAAGCCAAAATGACTTAGTTTTTATTTACAAAAAGGTGAAAGTAGAGAAATATAAAAGAGGGTAGAGAAGATGTCTAGCCTATCACCCTAAATGTTGCTCCGGACCTCGGGTGGGTTTGTTAATCCTCAGCCAGAGGACCTGGTGGTGAATTAAACAGGGGTTCCACCCACGTGACCTCCTCCAAGAGGGGAAGGCCTCTCCGGAGCCATTCTCTCCAGAAGCCAGGAAAGGAGGGTCAGCTTCTCACTCACCCAAGTGAAGCTCCAAAGAAGATCCAGGAGCAGCCTTACCAGAAGCAGTCCAAGAGCCAGAGTCCCAGGTTCAAGTCCCAGGTCGTAGTTTCAAGCCACAGTCCCAGTCCAAGATCTTCCAGGCCCAAGATTCAGGCCGAAGACCCCCTTGGACAGGAAGTTCAGGACTTTTATAGTCTTTTTTCCTCATCACTTCCTGTCCCTTCCTCCACTTTATGGGAGCAAATTGTAGTCTTTAAGTTTGCTTAGCACTGCCCAGGAGGTGGTCAGTCACTTCTTGATTTGTCACCTACTTTAGTGAGTGACTTGCGGACCTCCCCTACTTAGTGTTAAGTAGGGGTGGTTCACAGACCTCTCAAAAATTGTCCAAGCCTTTCACTTTCCATAGGGGGAAATGTAGCCAAGAGGTTAAGTGAATTACCAGGACACACAGGAAGGAAAAGTGGATGCTGCCTTTTCTTTTTGTATCACATTTAAATGACTGAAATAAGATCACAGCACATCTTCACTGGAATTTTAGTTAAATTTGAGAATGTAAGAGAAGCATTAACCATAATTTGCCTTAGAGTAGTGATGCATTAAAGGTAAATCCTCCTCCCTAGACATCTGTCCAAATTGTATGGATTCATATCTATTTGAGATAGTTTTAGAAGAAAGAAATGGACAAAAACAGCTCCCATTTTTACCCACATAATTCTCTTTTCTATCGGTGCTGATATTAATGGAAGACATTTTTGACAAAAGTATTTGTAGCCCTGTTGGTGCTTCCTGGGAAGAATGGGAAAGATTGAAAAAAAAAATTTGCTTGGAATTATTTATATCTCATTGATGGCAGTGTCAAAGCTGGAAGGGCCCTTAGAAATAATTGAGTCTACAACCCAATTTTATTTTAAAAAAACCAAAAAACTTACTTTCCATCTTAAATCAATACTATGTTTTGGATCCAAGTCAGAGGAGCAATAAGGACTAAGCAATAGGTGTTATGTAACAACCTTATTTTATGATAAAATGTTAGGTGAGCCACTTGACCCCAATTGAGTCTTTACTGCTTTTCTGCCTTGGAACCAATCCTTGGTGTTGATTCTAAGTTGCAAGACAAGGGTTTTAAAACAAAACAAACCTTTTTCTCCCTCGCTGGTCCACTCTTCCCTTTTGCCCCCATTTCTTACAGATCTGTTCTTCAATCCTTGATTAACTCACTCAACTGGATTATGATGTCATTAATTTGGAAGTTCCCTCCAAAGTCACAGATCGCAAACCAGCCATGTTGGTGTCAGTCCTATGTGACTGACTCTGTCCATGTCCTCCCCAAACTGCAGCATAGAGGCCTTCACTTTCCAGCATGGACATTCATTCCCCTTCCCACAAGTCTCCCATCTTTTCTCCTATTGAGTAATCCCTTGATGACCTCTTTGATATAGGTCCTACTATGTTCCTCATTGGTTATTTATTGCAGTCTGGTCCCTCCTACCACCAAATTATTACCCCCTGTGATACTAATATTGAGGTGCCAATGTTGACATTTTCAAGGATGCCTTTTTTTTTTTTTAAAGAACTGTGATGAGGCCCTTAAGTTAGAGGGTCAAATAGGCAATATTCTATCAATAGGGAGGATGTTTTCCACTCCCTGAAATCATACTGCATATGGCGGAAGGTCTGTGTTGCTGATCCCATTCATAGAGTGTTTAAAGGCTAAGGATGTGTTGTCTCTCATAATCCTGTGAAAGTAGATCAAACAATATCCTCCCCCCACCCCCCCCCGATTTTTTTTAAATCTGGGGAGGGTTCAGATTGCTTCCATTGGAAGGAGTGGAAACTCCTTTCCAACTGATCCATAATTTATAATCTTGAGAGTTGCCTGGAGCACTGCAGGCACATGGCTGTCCCTGGTCATCAGGCTTGTATATAGCAAACAGAAGACTTTAGTCTAAAGCAGTGGTTCCCAAACTTTTTTGGCCTATCACCCCCTTTCCAGAAAAAATATTACTTAGCCCCCTGGAAATTAATTTTTAAAATTTTTTAATAGCAATTAATAGGAAAGATAAATGCACCCATGGCCATCATTGCCCTCCTGGATCACTGCAGTACCCACCAGGGGGCGGTGGCACCCACTTTGGGAATCACTGGTCTAAATCTTCATGAGTCCAAGCCTGTCTCTATTCAATTTACTATACTGCTTCACCATTCCCATTGAACACAACTGAGGCTAATTAATCAAGGTGAAATATCTTGGGCAGGCTCCCACCAGTAGTAAGTGTAGGAACTGGGATTCAAACTCATGTCTTTCCTGACTCCCATGTCCAGTGCTCTTTCCAGTACATTTAGGAAGAGTGCTAGATACTAGGAGGAGGGATAGGGAGGGGACACATACTCATAGTTCCCTTAAAATCCAATCCTACATGTGGCTATTGAACACAAAAGCTCACTGGCCATCCAGTTCAATATCAAAAAAGTCTCAGTATGGAATGCAATGTCAACTAGGAGATATAGATATATAGAGAAAAGGAAAGTGCAGTGAGCTAGTTGTTTTTTTTTTTTTTTTTCCCTCATGGATTTCCAAAGTATTTCAGAAAATTTCGTAGTTATCTATTGTGGTCTGTGACCTCTAAACTTTCTGTTTCTCTCAGCTGCAGCTTGTCACTATGTAGAAACTAGCACTTGGGAGAGCTTTAATATTTAAAAGAATCCCACCAACCCTTAGTTTGTCAGTTTTAAGGAATTTGGATTTTATCTGGTTTTCATGGAATGTGTCTTTTTGTTGCCATTGGCCAGAGCCCAGATTCTTTCCCAAGAATGTAACAGAGTACTTATCTGTCATGAAATAAGTTCCTTTTTGAGGTCTTGGTCTGCAATGGGAATTTTATTTCATTCCCTGGCATATAATTAATACACAAATAGAGGAAGTTGTCAGGGAAGCAAATCTGAATGCAAGCTTAGAAATGATGCATGTTGCTTAGAAAAATGTGTGCGGTCATCTCTCCAAAGCGTCATTTTTCCCCTGTAGGTCCTGAAAAAGAAAAAAAAATAGGTTAGATCAAATAAAAATCCCCTTGAGATATTCTGCTTGCTGATGCCATTACAAAAAGCAAAATGCCACAGCATCTGTTCTCAGTGATAGCTAGCATTTAGAGTGTTGTAAGGTTTGAAAAGCACCTTATACATGATCTCATTTGATCCTCACAACACCCCTTGAGGAAGGCACTATTATTATCCTCACTTTACATACGAGGAAATGAATGTTAGAAGAGCTTAAGTGATTTGCCCAAGACCAGACTCCTATTAAATATTAGAGGCGGGATTCGAGTCCCTAGTTAAATTTGAACTCCTATCTTTTAGACTCCAAGTCCAGTCTTCTCTCCAGTACCCCATCTGGCCGCCGAAGGCAGCACCTCTGTTTAATCTGGATGAGAAGTCTAGGGAATGGTATTAATCACCTCTTACAAGCACATAACCCAAAGTGCTTTCAACCATCATCTGGTTGCTTAGCGAAGTAGTGATGGTCTTACTAGACACATTGGGGTGGAGGAGTATGGGATGGGGAGCTGTTAGGAATGTTGTAGAGGGGATTCTTGCATTGAGTGAGAGGATGGGCTTGACCTCTAGGGTCTCCTTGGACTTTGTTTTATCATTCCAGATTGCCAAAGAAAAGCAAAAGTTCCTAAAATTGGGCAGGAAGAGGTAAAAGCCAGTTAAGAACCATTCAATTGGCTCTGGATTCTAGTTTTATGAATGCTAAGTATGAATGTGGAGTGTTTATATAAATAAATATGGGCTTTTTTAATAAGAAGAACTGGACGTGCCATTTTATAGGTAAAGGAATCCAGGTTGGGGAAACTTACCAATTGCATCCGCCATTTATAGTTAGAATTGCCTAGAACTCTTGGACTGCCAATATGGGTGGGAGTTGGGATCTGCACCTTGGTCTTGGCTCTGAATCTACCCTTCCATCTGACTTATTCAGCAGCTAACCTCATCAACTCTTATCATAATTAAATACCCCCACCCACCCCACCCAGCCCCACCCAATGGACTCAATCTGGCTAAAGGTTAAATTGGAGCATTTGGTAGCAATCATTGAGAAGCTAGCCTCAGTTTCCTATAAAAGGAAATCATCCGGTGCCCTCCCTTCCTGTCCCACTGGAATGTTGGAAGGAGAAAGTTATATAACAGAAGGCAAAGAATAAAGCCAGATCAGAGATTGGTATGGATACAGCTGGGGTTGGAGGTGGAGCTGGAATGAGGAATTATTGGGAGAAAGTGCCCTCTGCTGGCAGTGGGAGAGAGTCCAATCCCATCGCCTCTTCCCTGCTTCCCCGAAGCTCCTCCAACCAGTTTCCTCCAGGGGTGGGAGAAGGTAATATCTCCAGGAACTCAGAAACGATCCCCATTAGTCACACAGACAACTATGGGGGGGGGGGGTTCCTCTAAGAAGTTCCCCCTTCGATCATGGCATAGTAAACCCTTACGTGTGAGAAGCTTGAGATGTTTCAGACCAGACCTGGCTGAGGTGCTGAAAGTGTGAGCCCAGAGGAATTGGGAAGGAGGAGAAGGGGAATTGGAAGAACAAGAGTTTCCAGCTTCAAAGTTGTGGTGAGAGTTCCACCTGGCTCAAACGTTCTTAAAATGAGACTCCCCCCCCCACCCAGAGGAAGCTTAATGGCTCAGACATTTAGACAGCACTTTCAGGTGCCTCATTTGATCCTTGAGGAAGGCTTGGCTACCTTGAATGAGAGTGAGTCTTGTCTACAAGACCCTTGTCTCAGTGGACAATGGAAAGGCAGTCCAAGGTTCCAAGGCAGAAGAATGGTAAAGGCTAGGCTATGGAGGTTAAGTGACTTGTCCAGGGTCACCCAGTTAGGAAGTGTTTATTATTATTATTATTATTAATATTAATTATCCTATGTTTAAGGAATTACCTTGGTTCTCTTCCAAAAGGATCTCCTGTAGCACCTTTTCCAGGGCATGACCATATTGCTGATACTGAGCCTCAGCCACTTTAATCCCAATGTCAAAGGGAGCGTTGAACTAAGGAAAGGAGACAGAAACAAACGTTTCCTTTAGGAAGGTCTCAGCATAGAGACGTCCCTCTACTCAGATTCTTCCCAAGATCATGCTTATTGGAGAAGGGAACATGGTCCAGGGACACAACAGCCGTTGACTAACCCTAACACCAGTAATTGATGCTGGCAAGTGTTGGCCTCCTCCTTGATCCGAGTTTTGTCTTTGGGCTCTAAGCTATTCCCTGAACCCCTGCCCAGCAGCGCACATAACACTCCCTCTTCATTTATACCTCTTACAATCTTTGTCTTCCTTGAAGCCTGAATTAAAATACCACCTCCTCCTTGGAGCCATCCCTGATCTCTCCAGTCATTAGTTTTCTGACTCCCAATTTTCCTTGTCCTGTGCTTATTTGTATAGATATATGCCTCCTACCTCCAAACTCTATTTTCCAGAAGCTTAGAAGCTCTTCAAAGGCAGGAGCTAATTCGTTTTTGTCTTTGTATCACAAGAGAAGAGCACAATGTCTTGCACGTGGCAGATATTTAATAAATATTTCCTGAATGGAATAGTTTTTAGAGCTAGCCAGAAGGGACCAAAAGAGACCATCTGGTCTGAGCGCTCTCCTTCGGACAGGGGAAGAAATGAAGTGACCTCTTCAAGATTGTAGCAGTGGTGGTACAGTCAGGACTGGAACACGCATTTGAGTTGTGCTCAGCCGCTTTCTGTCCTGGAGTTAAGAGTGAAGAATTGGACTGAGGTCCCTTCTAACCCTCTTGTGATTCAGGCCAGGGAATTTCATTTGTTTCACCTTCACCTGGTCTGCCAAAAGCAACGGAATGAAAAACAAAGACGGCTGGGATTGGGATTTGGTGCCAGCTCTGCCGATGACTGTGTGACCCTGGGAAAACCCCTTTCTGTCTCTGGGCATCAGTTTGTGGTTTAGATGGCCTCTGAGGCCCAACTCTGCTATCTGGTGTCTGGATTCTGCTTTCACTCTGTGGTTAACTGATGATGATTAGACCTTAGACCATCCTCGGATGGAAAGAAACATGCAATGGAAAGAGCCAGATAAGGAGCATCATGATGTGCTAGAGAAAGAGAAAGCCCTCTAGGCTGGGCCCCTGGAGATGTGGGGTTTAGATGTGGTCCTCTTGCCAAATCAAAGGGTGTCTGACTATAACCAGTTTCCATCTTCCCGTCTGCCCTCCCCCTCTCCACCCCCATTAGACCCTGCAGAAGCACCAACCTGGATTTCCAGACCCTTATCTACTCCTTCAGGCTGGCCCAAAGGTTCTTCCACACCACGGGGTTGAAATTTGACAGATGGCTTTTTGGTTTCCTTCCGCTGTTGGAAAGACACAGAATGTTTCCTTCAGGGAGTGAGCCCCTCTAGAGTCTCTCCACCATGTTTTCTTTGTGGGACGAGGGGTTTGGGAGAAATTCAAGGAAAAGGGGCCCAGAGAGATGACACCCCTTGGGCACAGTCACACAGCAGCAGAGCTGTGATTAGAACCCAGAACCAGGACAAGAGCTCTTTATGGGGGAATCGGAGGAGGATGGAAGAGCTCTTTGTGGGGGAATCGGAGGAGGATGGATACTGACCTGGGTCTTTGGGTGCTCAGGGCTTAGGAAGCTGGAGCCTGCCGAGGCCACATCCATCCAGAGCACACTGAGGAGAAGCAGGCTGCAGATGGCCACCTTGGGGAACATCTTCTCAGATGAGGCAGGAAGCAGTGGAGCCTGAAGAGACAAAGGCAGCAAGACAGGCACCTCCTTCCCACCCTGCCGAGCCCCAAGGGTCAGGCTGAGAGACTGTGTCTCCCCGGCTCCTGGGACACTCTGGCAAGTCTATCTTCCGCCTCTCCTTTCTCTGCCTCCCCCCCAGCTTCTCTTTTTTCATTCCTCCTGATTTCTCATAGCTCCATAGTATAGCCTCTGTCCTGAGAAAGACCTGCAATGAAGGGCAGACTTAAAGCTAGGGATGATCGAGTCCGGAGCTCTTCCCCGTCCTCCTTTTTCTCCCCTGTCCTTTACTTGGCAAATGAAGAAACTCAAGTCCAGGAAGGTCAAGGAAACTATCAAAATCAATCTACCAATGTATTCCCAGTGAGGCAACCTCAGAGGTGGGATTTGAACCCAGGTCCCCTCAGTCCAGAGCCAGTGCTCTTTCCATTGGACCATGATATGTTGGTGATGTTGAAACTAGAGGAGAAATTCTTCATTTTATTTTTTTTCCTGTCTCACACAGTTATTTATCGATCTTATGACTGCACCTTTCAATATCTTTACTAACAACGACAAAAATAATGGCTAACATTTATTTAGCCCCTACTATGTTAAGTTCTTTACCTTTATTATCTCATTTTATCCTCACAACAACCTGAGAGGTAGGTGCCCTCATTTTACAGATGAGGAAACTGAGGCAAGCAGAGGTGAAGTGTTTGAGATTGGAGTTGAATTCAAGTCTCCCCGACTCCAAGCTCAGCACTCTATGCCTCCACCTAGCTGCCTCTCTTTTCAAATTATGTGTCCTGAGCCTTCTGTATTCCCACATCCTATGCTAGGGACTTTGGGGAGTACTCAGATATTATTAATGATGAATATTCATAAGGATATGATTTTATATGCACTAGCAATTTTGCACGTGTATGCAAATCAGGAGTAAGATTTGTATCATGCTTTGGATGTGGGTCCTGCCACAGAGTAGGGGCTTAATGAATGCTTCTTGGTTAATTAATTAATTTTATTTTTATTTAAAACCCTTATCTTCTGTTTTGGAATCAATACTGGGTATTGGTTCCAAGGCAGAAGAGCAGTAAGGGCTAGGCAATGGGGATTAAGTGACTTGCCCAGGGTCACACAGTTTAGGAAGTGTCTGAGGCCAGATTTGAACCTAGGACCTCCCATCTCTAGGCCTGGCTCTCAATCCACTGAGCTACCCAGCTGCCCCCTTCTTGGTTAATTTAGAGAAAAAGAAGACATGAAGCCTGCAAGGAGCTTCCAGTCTCTTTGGGGAGACAAGGCTAACTCCCAAGAGATAATCAGGGAAATAATAATGGGAATATAATGGGAAAGATTTTTTGAGCTAAGAGATTGAAGAATGGCAGAGGAGGAAGGAGCCCCAGCCACCCCTTGTTTTAACTAAAGCAGGGCAGCCCCAAATATTCTCCCCAAAGAGGGGGATTATTCTAGACCCTCTAGGCTCCAAGATTGGGCCTTTCCAGCTAAGGGTTGGGGTAATAGCTGCCCAGATAGGCAGCAGCCTAGAAGTGCTTCCTGCTCTCATCTCCTATGTCCTCTTCCTTCTTCACCCCCCAAACTGCCTGGATTTTCCCTGGGTGCCATGATTTCTAGTGATGGCTCAACATCTTGGCCACCCACTAATCTTTATTTTATAGATCAGGAAATTCCCAGGGAATTAAACCTGCAAAGAGATAAACACAGAGGTAAACTGATCAAGAAATCTTATTAGAATGGTACTCTTACCTGCAGGATCTCACAGAGGACTTGGCCCCCTTCTATTTTGGGCTCTTATATAGTGAGCCGAGTTTGTTCTAGCCCAAGCCCCCACCTGGCTCCCAGAAACAGGGGAGTTTACACAGAGATATTTCATGTACCCTGGAAGCTGAACATGTTCTCATCACCTTGATGGAAGTCAACAAGAAAGGTCAGCAGGTCTGAAGGAATTACAGGGTTGGTTTGGGGCAGGAAACCTATTCCAGCTGTCACCAGAAAGCAGAAAGAAGGGGAAGGACATACCATCTATCCCTGGGAACCAGGACATCTGGTTCTAGTCCTAGCTGGGCCACTACCTTGCTATATGGACTTCGGGTCAGACCCTCCTCTTTTGGGTCTTAGTTTCTCTACCAATCGATCAAAGCATTTATTTTAAATTACATTTTATATTTTTATTTAATTTTATTTAATTTTAAAGTTTATATTATATTCATTTAATTTCATTTAGATTTATTTTATTTTTATTATATCCTTTTATTATTTTATTTATTTTAAAAAATCCTTATCTTCTATCTTAGTATTAATTCTAAGACAGAAGACCAGCAAAGGCTAGGCAATTGAGAGTAAGTGACTTGTCCAGGGTCACACAGCTAGAAAGTGTCTGAAGCCAGATCTGAACCCAGGTTCCTCCCCTGCTCAAGATCCAGCATTAGCTGCCCCATATTAAAGCTTTTATTAAACACTTATTATGTGCCTGGTATAGTACCAAGCGTTGAGGATACAGAGCAAGGGGAAAACACAGTCTCCTCTTAAGGAACTCACCTTCTAATGCAGGAGACAAGGAAACAGCAATGCTATAGATGGCTAAAAGGAAGCTGATCTCCAAGAGAAGACCCTTGCAGAAGGTAGGATTGGATGGAGCTGTTTTGAAGGAAGCCAAGGGAAGCCAGAGACAGAAGGAAGAAGGAAAAGCTTTCCAAACATGGGGGACAGCCAGGGAAAAGCCCAGAGGCAGAGGTAGGTACAAGAATCAGAAATGGGTACCAGAGGCAGAGATGGGTACCAGAGGCAGAGATGGGTACCAGAGGCAGAGATGGGTACCAGAGGCAGCAAGGAGACCAGTGCTGCCAGATAGGAGGGTATTGGGGGGTGCAATAAGGGGAAGACAGTGAAGAAGGAGAATATTGGAAAGAGGGGGAGAGGCCAGGTCAGGAAGGCCTTTATGAGCCCAAAGAAGCTTTTATATTTGATCCTGGAAGCCCAGGGAGCCATCGGAGTTTACCGAAGAGGGAGGCTGACATGAACAGACCCCTTTAGGAAGGTTCATTTGACAGCTAGGTGGAGAATGGACTTGAGAGGGGAGAGACTTGAGATGGGGAGCCCAACCAGGAGGCTACTCCATGCCATAGTCCATGCATGAACCAAGGTCTCTAAAGAGAGGAGGATTATATAGGGGTTGAAGGGAATCATTTCTACATCTGGACAACTTCCCTATCCTGTCAACACTTTAAATTGAATTCTTAGGTTAGATAAGCTTCATTTCTCTCTCCTTTACTTTCTTAGTTAAAGACACAAGTCTAAGAATGAAGGACATGGACTTGGCAATCGGGGTTAAGTGACTTGCCCAGGGTCACACAACTAGGAAGAGTCTGAGGCCAGATTTGAACCCAGATTCTCCCACCTTCAGGACTGGTACTCTACCCACTGTGCTGCCTAGCTGCCTCCACTTTTCTTTTTAGTATTGAAAAGTTATTAATAGTGATGACAGTGATAACAACAAATATAGCTGTGTGACCCTGGAAAAGTCACTTAACCCCCATTGCCTAACCTTTACCACTCTTCTGCCTTGGAACCAATACACAGTATTGATTCTAAGATGGAAGGTAAGGGTTTCAAAAACAACAAATAGCATCTGTATAGTGCTTTAAAGCTTCCAATGTACTTTATACATATTACCTTATTTTATTCTCATGGCAGTCCTGGGATGTGGGTACCATTTTTATCATCCCCATCTCTGTTCCCTGTTCAGATCGCATAGCTATTGGGTGTCTGTAGCTGGACTTGAACTCAGGTCTTCCTGCCTATATGCCTGCCAAATGATACTGGTATTTGGTAAGTGCTTTGGAAAGAACCCAAGGTCTTATGCTTATAAAGGTAGTACCAAGGTGCTACCTTGCTGAATTGCCTCAGTGTACTCACTCTCTATTCTGCCATTGGCAATGGAAAGAGAACTGGTTTGGAAGTTAAAAGAATTGAGTTCAAATTTTGCTTCTGATGTTTGGTTTGGCTTTGGGTAGGTCATATGTCACCCCCTCACATCCCCCAGGCCTCCATTTTGAAGGAGCTGTTGATGATGCTCCATTCATGGTCCTTTCTAGCTCCAGCCTTTCATTCTCAGAGGTCTTTTCAGCTGGTAAATTCAATCGTTCTATGACTAGAACAGGGTTTGGAATTTTGGTTTCTTCTTTGAAATAAGCATTTACGGTGGATGAGCAGAGAGCAGGTCTCTCGGTTATATCTAGACCCTCAACCATGGTGAAAGGGCTGTTGGTGTTGTTTGGTCGTTTCGGGTGTGTCCTACTTCTTGTGACCCCATTTAGGGTTTTCTGAGCAAAGATACTAGAATGGTTTACCATTTCCCTTTTCCAGGAAGGCTTGGCTACTTTGAATGAGAGACAGACTTCTCTACAAGACCCTCTCTTATTTGATTGAAGAGGAAACTGAGGCAAGCAGGGTAAAGTGACTTGCCCAGGGTCACCCAGGTCATATGTGTGTGAGGTCAGATTTGAACTCAGGAAGAAGAGTCTTTGTGACTCCAGAGCCAGGACTCTGTGCACGATGGCACCTCCTAGATGCCCATTACCTTATATTTACCAACTGGTGAGATGTCCCAGTTGCCTAATGAATTGGGAATTGGGAAGATGGCCCTGGTGGCTTCTGATGGCCCAGCTTTCCTCACTTTCCTCAGATAGTTTTTGACTTAATCAACCAGTATTTACTGAATACTTGGTAAGGGCAGCTCTGTGCTAGGCTTGTGGGGGATAGACAAAGGGGAATAAAACACACCTCCTCCCTTCAGGAAGGAGATGCTCTGGGAAGTCAGGTGGAGAATCTAGTCAGGGGAGAAGAGAGGGAAGTATGGATGTGGGAAGAAAATCTTAGACTGAGAGCTGGAAAGGGCTAATCTAGTCCAACCCCTTCATTTTATTTTTTTGTATTTGAAAATCTTAATTAATTAAGAATATTTTTCCATGGTTCCATGATTTGTGTTCTTTCCCTCCCCTCTTCCCACCCCTCTCCCATAAGCCAATGAGCAATCCCACTGGGTTTTACATACCTCATTGATCAAGACTCATTCACCTCCTTCATTTTATAGATGGAGGAACCAAAGGTCAGAGAAGGTGTGACTTGTCCAAGGCCATCTAAGTAGTAAAATGGCAGAACTGGGCTTTAACTAAGGTCTTCTTATTGTTCAGTTGTGCTAGTCTTTGTGGCCCCATTTGGGCTTTTCCTGGTAAAGATACAGGAGTGGTTTGCCATTTCCTTTTCCAATAAGCCAACCTGGATTTATAGAATAATAATAGTAAATTAATAGCTAGCATTTCTATAGTGCTTTAAGGTTTTCAAAGCACTTGACATGCATTATCTTGTTTGATCCTTATGATAACCATGTGAGCTAGCTGCTGTTACTACAATTCCCATTTTACAGAGGAGGAAACTGAGACCTTGAAGAGGGTAAGTAGGTACTTTACAGCTCTCTCTGCCCCTGCCTCCAATCCCGTAAGAGCTAATGCTCTGATCCTCTCCTGGAACTAATTCACGTTCCATTATTGGGGGACCTGGGAAGGTGGGCCCTAATTAGTTAGCTCCTTTCTCTTATGGCAGGAAAACTCTCACTTTTTGTTCTGTTTATCCCTATGATTCAGAGCCACGGAAGTTTTGAGTTGGAAGAGACAAGGAGGCATCCAAGGATGCTATCTTATCTAACCTGTAACTGAAGAAGAATCCCTATTACTGTACAGTCAGTCACTCAACCTTAGCTTGAAGTCCTTCCATGATGGGGAACTCACTACTTCTCAAGGCAGCCAATTCCACTTTTGGGTGTCTTCACACTTAGGAAATATTCCCTGACATCAAGTCTCAATTTGCCTCTTTGCCAGTTTCATTCATCACTACTGATTCTACCCCAGGGCTAAAATTTCCCATTTGTTGAGGTGAGACTCCATCCCCAGAGTTACCTCTTCCCACATTCTCATTCCTGATCACCTCAGCCCATTCTTTGGAGGAAGTTAGGTGGTGCAGTGGGTGGGTGCCAGGAAGACCTGCTTTTAAACCCTGGATGACCCTGAGCAAGTCACTTTAACTTTCTCAGCCTCAGTTTCTTCAGCTGCAAATGAGGATAATAAGAGCACCTACTTCCCAGGGTTGTTGGGAGGATAGAACAAGACTCCGAGATGAGATAATGTTTGTAAAGTGCTGTTGTAAGTGTGTCTTAAAGCACCATATAAATACTACCTATTATTATTGGGATCATCCAATGGCCTTTTCCCAGTGCTCGCTGACCCTTTAGTTTTTGTTGGTACCAAATGTATCTTCCCTTTGGATACTATTTCTTCTCTTGGCTTCCATGACACTATTCTCTTCTGGTTCTCCTCCTCCCTATCTGATAACTCCTCAGTGTCATTTGCTGTTTCCTTATTCCTTCATCCCTTGTCTCCTAACTATCCCTGGCCCCCAGCCGGGTCTCATTCAGCTCTTATGGGTTCAATGATCTTTTCTTTGAAGATGATTTATGTCTCTTTCTCTCTCCAGTTGACTAATGGACATTTCCACGTGGATGTCCCATAGACATCTCAAAGGCAGCATGTCCAAAACAGAACTATCTTTCCCTCTAAAACCATCCCTTCTCCTAACTTTCTTCTTTTTTTCACATATCCCCTCATTTCCACGCCTCCCCACCCCCTGAGTTCAATAGGTTTTTTAACTCGAGAGTGATTCTTCCCTTTCCTTCATCCCCTCACATACAACCCGTCACTAAGGCTTGTCAATTGTATCTTACAGTAATCCAAAAAAACCTTCTCCAGTTTTTTGAGCCTATCCTCTCCTAGGGCAGACCTCTCTCCAGATATGCCCCCTCCTCAGCACCCCTGTCCTACCTTTCCCTGGAATCTTCCATGCATGTAGAGTGGGTGGCCTCAGTGGCTCCCTGCCTATGACATCAGAGATGGAAAACCTAATTAGAATCAGAGAATCACAGCCCTAACTGAGGGAGATCCTATTTAACCCTACAAAACCTCTTGCCTTCCCACATGGACTCTTTAGTCTTGGCCTTGGGCTTCTCTCCATCTTTGGAGGGTAGTGGGAGAAGGACTTCTTGAAGACCTCAGGACCAACTAGAATGTACCTCCGATGGGACATGAATGTAAGATGTGCCCATTTCATTGCTTCAGATTGGCAACCTTGTCTATGGGCCAATCTCCCTTTACTCACTCCATCATAAAGCCTTGCTCTCTTTAGTCTCGCTGAACCATCTGGAATCAAGCAATTGGTCTACATAGAGCTGACCTTCAGGGATGTGGTACAGGAGTGATCTCATTTCCCTAAGCTAGACCAAGAAAGTGCCAGGGCAGCTGGCAGGGAATGGGGCCAGGGCACCCAGCTCCTGGAAGCCTCTTTTTGGGTGTGAATGTGTATATCCAGGGCTTCTTTCTAAATTATTCAATATGTCCTGGAGTTAGATCAGCTCAAGGTGCCTATGATTTCCTTGAGATCCTGAAGCTGACATCCTTCCTTGGGGCCATTAAGCTGACCTGGTGTGGAGTTGGACTCTGCTCCTCCTCCCGCTTCTGACCAGGGCTGGGAGTTGGGACTAGTTTGGTGGCATCTGGGTATCACACACCTGGAGGAGGGATACTCCCAGGACCATCCCTGATTCCCATCATCCTTCTAAATGGCCTAAAGACTATCACCACAGAAGTCCTAGGTCTGAGCTCAAAGGTTAGCCTTCCAGAGGCTTTACAGTATAGTGGAAAGAATGCTGGACTGGGCAGTGTCAGGAGAGACTGTCCCCTTCTCCAGTTTGTCCTCACCCAACTGCCCATCCAGCCATCTTTCAATCAATAAACATTTCCTTATTGCCAGGTACTGTGCCATGCCTGGAATGTGCTCCCTCATCATCTGAACCCCTCAGAGTCCTAATCCTATGAACACAAACCCCAAAGAATCCTTGAGAACTCGGGAAATAAACAGTCCTGGAACCTAAGAATTCTCGCAAATAAACATCGCCCAGACTTGATACTGATCTATATAAATGCTTAAGAGCAAAATAGGTTAAAAAGCTATTTAACATTCTATATATTCTGTATATTTCGATGTGGTTTGTTCTCAGTTTTTGAAAAGGACTAACATCAAGAGACGATGTCTTGACTCACTCATAAATTGGATTTAGGTGAAGCTGTTACGAAAATTCGCCAGCTTCACTCTTTCTTCCAGAGTCATCAAAGTCCAGTGGCAAGACCGAAGTCAGGCCAACTGGCGATGGCCCAGAATGACTTTGGCATCTTCCATGTCTGAGCAAGCCCCAAGCCCGCCATCGCACCCAAGAGAGCAACCTTTGCGTCCATTGGAACAAACCATTCTCAACCCCTCAGACCGATGGGGAAGTCTTCGTATCCTTGGGATAAGTCACCAATGGATTTGAGGCTTTCTTGGTTACCCTCAAACTGGTTTAGCCCATCTGCCAAGATGGTTTTGCTGGGACGTGGCTGCTGCAAATGCTAAAGCTTCTCGAAGCCACAGGTGAGAGCTAGGCGAAATTCCGTGGCTACCAGAGGTGGATGAGCAGCCCTGGAAAGGTTCAGCAGAGGTGTTAGTCCTCCTGGAACACACCAGATGTTGCATACTAAATACCAAAGTCTCTAAACCACATGGAATTAGAAGCTTAAGAAACACTGATCTGAAGAAGAGGAAATTGAAGCCAGGAACAGGATGGGGGTCCCTATCGTTCCTATCGACTTGGCTGCTGTCAAGGTTGCCCCTAAGAGGCTTTTCTTTTCATTGGACCTACTGAAATGACTTTTCATCCTAATATTTTTTATTCAGTGACAGAAAATTTTCATGTTAGACCCCTGCATAGTAGAATATCCAATGTAAAAGTGAATAATATCAGGAGAGTTACTTATCCAGACGGTTTCTCTCTGAACTTCATCAGGTTAAATAAGAAAGAAATGAATAAAAGCTCACATTTACACAGGACTCTATAAGCTTTACTCCTGTAATCTCTTTTGAGCAGTCTTGAGAGCTAGCTGCTATTATTATTCCCATTTTATAGGGTTGGGCACCCAGAGCTGGTAGGGCCTTTATTTTCCTCACTGGGAGAACGGGGACAATAATTCTCTATCTCCTTTGAATGGCGGTTGTTAGGATTGAGTGAGATAATGCATATGAAGATGCGGAGTGGTATTTCAAGGATTTCTCGTCCTTACCATTGGCTCTTAACCTCTTACCTTGGATTAGTTTATTAGATCACCCAGTTTTCGAACTGAACTCTGGGGAAATGGGGCATAAAGTGGGCACTTGGAAGAATGGGAAAAAGTTAGACCCTGGATTATTGCTGGGCATAACAAAAGGTCCAGCAGGAGCAAGCAGAGATGGGGACCCAGGGTGAGCTACAGAAAGGGTGCTGAAAGACAGAAAGCTTGGGAAGAGGACTAGGAGAACTGGTAAGACCTTTATTATATCAATATATCATATTATATCAATATACCCATATATCAATCTGTCTAGGGCCATCTGTCCCTGCTCTGTCTACGGTAACTGTCCTCCAGCTGGTGAATGAATCCATCCTCTCTAATCATAGCACAAATCTCCCCAGCTCCAACCACCAGTGTTGATTTTAGATAAACACCAACCACTTTGTCTTCATGGAAAGGAAATGATTATGTAAGAATGTAGAAACTGCTCCAGTCACAGGTCCCATCCAGTTTGTTTTGAGGCAGCCAGTAGAGGAAATACCAGTAAAGGGCTGATCTTCCCGGGACACACAGTAAGGAAGGGGTCAAGAAGCTGTTGGGATGACTTTCTTTCAAGGAGACACTTGGTAAAAAATACCCAACTTCCCCACAATGTAATTTCTGAAGTTGAGCTAGATGTGAGTTGAGAAATATAGCCGAATCTTACTGATTCAGACCTTTTGAGAGGAAGACCAGTGACGCTGAATGGGAAGTCCGAATTATTGCACATTCTTTCAAGGAATGGAGCTTATTACTTAAGTATTTTTGTTGCTACTCCGAACTTGACCAATACCAAATCAAATATCTTTCCAAACACAAAGCAGACCAAAGAAAGAGGGTTAGAGACGACTTCGTGAATCTTTCTTAAATTGAACTTGCTTTTAAAGTTTATAAATTACAATTCAACATAAAACTTTCAAAGCTCTCTTGTGTTTCCTTCTTATTTTCCTTCTGTCATTAAAAAAAAAAATGCTCCCATGATTCTCTTCTCTTTTATTTTTGGCCATCTAACACGAACTTCTCTGTCTCCCTCCCACATTCCCATCCTCTGCTTTTGAACAAAAGGAAAACAAAACCTTTGGAACAAATGTGCACAGCCAAGCAAAACAAATTCCCATGTTGCCAAGTCTATAAATGTGTACCTGATTCTGTATTGTGAACCCATCAATCACTTCTCCAACAGTAAGTGTCACATATTTCCCCATGAGTCATTTGAGGTGAGACTGGTCACTGAGGCCGTTTTTCTTTACAGTGTGGTCATTGTATGCATTTTGAGAGTTTTGCTCATCTCATGTGGCATCAGTTCATACAAGTTCGCTTTTGCCATTTCTCATGTGATTTTATTTATTTTAAATTTTTTTCCTAAAATCCTTACCTTCTGTCCTGGAGTCAGTACTGTGTATTGGCTCCAAGGCAGAAGAGTGGTAATGGTAGGCAATGGGGGTCAAGCGACTTGCCCAGGGTCACCCAGCTGGAAAGTGTCTGAAGCCAGATTTGAACCTAGGACCTCCTGCCTCTAGGCCTGGCTCTCAATCCACTGAACTACCCAGCTGCCCCCCTTGTGTGATTTTATTACATTCCTGTACCACAACTTGTTTTGCTGTTCCCCAGTTGATAGGCATCTTCTTTTTTGCAGGTTTTTTTTTTCTCTAACAAGAATGACTTAATTTCTTTTAAGTATGGCTAGTAATCAGAAAGTGGTTAACAACTAGCTTGCAAGTCAGTCAAAGGCATAGCTGTTATATTACATTTTATGTCTGGGTGTCTCTGTTAGGGTCTGGCACAGGGCTCTCTACAAAGTTAATGTTTCATCATTTTGGTGACTTAAAAGAGACTTCTAGGGGCAGTTGGGTAGCTCAGTGGATTGAGAGCCAGGCCTAGAGATGGGAGGTCCTGGGTTCAAATCTGACCTCAGACACTTCTCAGCTGTGTGACCCTGGGCAAGTCACTTGACCCCCATTGCCTACCCTTACCACTATTCTGCTTTGGAGTCAATACACAGAATTGACTCCAAGACAGAAGGTAAGGGTTTTAAATAAAAGAAAAGAAAAGAGACTTCTAAATCCTCATTGATTTAGCTTCTTAATTCTTGCCTAGCAGAAGTCCTTAGGAACTCACTTTTTTAAGTAGGTGAGAACTATTTATTGACTCTGGATTAGCTATGTACCAGTCTCTGCAACAATGGATCTGGCTATAGTTGAAGGCTGGAGAATGGAAGTCTCTTACAAAATCTCTTCGGATCAGTACCAGAGGAGAGAGTAGGTCTGGGTGCCTGGGGTTCTCCAATGCAGATTTTTTTCTGTAGGGACTGTATGGCTGCGTAGGTCTCTCTGAAGGTCTGGGGGTCCTCCAGCACTTCTGTTGTCTCTCTTTTTAAAGGTCTATCCCAAGACGCAACTCAGATGTGTACACTCCATCAGCCCTGAAGGGTTAATTAACATGGTGGTGTTCTCTGCTATTCCAACTTGGAAGTGGTGAACATGACTCAATAACAGAATAAAGACTGCATCGGTAGAGCAATGAGGACCCAGGATAATGAGAATTTACAACTTCTCAGGAAGCAGCCAAGAGGAGAGGAGCATGCCCACAGTAGTAATTAAGTTACTTATCTATAAATGAGTCAGTGAAATCCAGTCATAAAAAGGGATCTCTTCAATAATCCACACAGGAAAAACAAAGTAGACAAAGTAGATTGGTCCATGTAAGACCATGCAGGAGGACCGGCAACTTAGTAAGGAAGCCCATTAGTATTTTTTTCTTTGATAGACATTGCCTATGGATCATAAACTGGGCTCAGAATAGAATGGAAAGAAGAGATCGTGCTGAATCTCATTGAGATTTCTATGATTTGATTGAAAAAATCCCCGACCAATCCCTGTTGTTAACAACCAGCATTCTCTCGATGGAATTGTGAATTATGGGATGGTATTGATTTCAGAAAGAATCAAAATTGCCTTGGGCAAGAAACTGATAACACTAGGGACACAAGTAATGTTTTCATGATTGCTGCCCATCAAAGGCAAGAGATTAAAAGGGAAAACCCAGTCATTCTGCCAACAAGCATTGACTAAGGGTCAACAACAAGAGCAGTCGTCTTGACCTTTGCCTTGCCACTGGACTTTGATGACATTGGAAGAGAGAGTGAGGCTGATGACTTTGTGCAACTCTGCTTCACTGAAATCCAGTTCATGCTGGAGTCATCACTGTAAAGTCATGGGTCCTCTTTGAAAATGAAGGACATACAGGTTCTGTGCTAAGCAGAGGGAGAAATTAAGGCAAAGACAGTTCCTGCTTTTAAGAAGCTCACGTTCTATTGGAGGAGATGCCATGCAGATTACTATGTACATCGAAGATATATACAATATAAATGGAAAGTAATCTCAGAGGAAAGGCACTAGAAGCTGGGTGGGAAAGGACCAAGAAAGACTTCTAGAAGGTGAAACTTGAGCTGAGCCTTGAAGAAAGTCAGGAAAGCTAAGAGTTAGGGGTGAGGAAGAATGAGGAACTGTTAGTGCAAATTCATGGAGTCATGTAAGATTTAAATCAATATCCAATAACTCTAAGTATTGTATTTTATGAAGTTTTATTAATAGTCACTTGAAGTAGAAGAAGTAAAAGGACAAACGTAAAAGCCTGAGTAAAGGAAAGTTTTCCCAGCTGCATCTGTAAGAAAAGAGAGAAGGGAAGGAGCGGGGTCACACACAAACTTTATCTCCAAAACCCAAGGACATAATGTGAGAACGAGAGTGGGATGCTGGGCTTTTGAGTCCTGGGGAGCAGATTCTAATTATACAGTCAGAAGATGAGTGCTATTTTCAGAGAAAAGCAAGTTTGCTTCCTGCAGTTCTCTCCATCTCATGTTTATATACTTTTCCTTCTTATGTACCTACTTATGGGAAATAGTAAGTTCCTCTTGCTTTTTCCTCATTTCTTCACCCCCCTTTCTTTCTTTTCTTGAGACTGATAAAACAGAACAAACTTGAGTCCAGACCCATTTTGTTTGTACTATTTATCTCCTGTGATCCCTGAAGACATTAGAATATTTAAAGGACACTTATTTCTTCTTATTTAGCATGTAAATATTCATTTGGCCTCTTCCAATGGTTTTACATCCATTTACCTCAAATGGGGTATTTTTTTTACTTCTTCCAATATACTTTATTCTTTTTTTTTTTACTTTTTCCAATATACTTCATTCTTTTTATTTAAAAAAGATTACATGTAAAAACAGATTTTGACAATTGTTTTCTGATATTTTATGATTCAGATTGTCTCTCTCCATCCTCCCCTTCCCTAGGAGGTAAATAGTAGAATATAGGTTATACTAGGGCTTTCTTGCTAAGCATATTTCCATACTGCTCATTCTGTGGTAGAAGACATATCACACATAGAATAAAAAACTCATGAAGAAAATAGAGCAGAAGATAGAATGCTTTGATCTGCAATCAGACTTCAGCAGTTCCCTACTTGACTATATCGATATATAATTTTTCATCATGAGTCCCTTGTGGATATCTTGGAAACTTGTTTTGCTGATAATCGTTCACAGTTGGCTAGTGTATAATATTTCTGATACTGTATACATTGTTCTCCTGGTGCTGCACACTTCACTATGCATCAGTTCATATAAGTCTTTCCAGGTTTTTCTTCCTGAACTCATCCTGTTCATCATTTCTTTTGGCACAATATAGTATTACATTACAATCACATACCCCAACTTATTCTTCAATTGATGGACAACCAACTCCCTGTTTCCAATTCTTTGCCCCTAAAAAGAGTTATTAAAATATTCTTGTTTTGGTAGGTCCTTTCCACTTATCTCTGATGTCTTTGAGATGTATATCCAGTAGTGGTATTGCTGGATCAAAGGGCATGCATGGTTTTATGGCTTTTTGGGGGTTCCATTTTACACTCCTGAATGGTTTTTATCAGTTCAAAATTCCACTACCAGTATATCAGTGTCCTAATTTTTCCATATCCCCTTCAACATTTATCATTTTCCTTTTTGGTCATTTTAATCTGATAGATTGATATAGTATCTCTTAATTGTTTTAAGTTGCATTTCTTTAATCAATAGTGATTTGGAGCCTTTTTTCATATGAGTATAGATAATTTTAATTTCTTCCTCTGAGAACTGCATGTTCATATCCTTTGACCATTATAAATCAGAGAATATTTTATATTCTTGTATATTTGACTCAGTTCTCTATATTTGTGAAATGAAGTCTTCATCTGATAGAGTTGCTATAAAAGTTTCCCCTAAATTTGTTGTTTCTCTTCTAATCTTGGTTGCATTGGTTTTGTTTGTAAAAATCTTTTTTAATTAAATGTAATTGAAATTATCCATTTCACTTTTTGATAATGTTCTCTTTGTCTTATTTGGTCATAAATTCTTCCTTTATCCATAAGTATGACAGGTAAAATTTTCCATATTCTACTAATTTGTTTATGTTGCTACTCTTTGTTTCTAGATCAACTGTCTTCAAATGAGATATTTTCAAAGTACTTAGTATAATGTCTGGCAATGTAGTAGATGATTAATAAATGCTTGCTTCCTCCCCCCCTTTCCTTTCTAGCTTTCTCTTGTCTTCAATATTTTCATTTCAAAATTTCTGTTCTTTTTTGCCTTTTCACTGGGAATACTTGAAAATCTTTTATTCTATAAAAGTCCATTTCCCCTTTAGAGGGTCTTATTTAGTAGTTGTTGTTTTTTTGAGGTAAATTACTCTTGGTTGTAAACCTTTTTTCTTTTGCCTTTCAAAATGTAACATTCCAAATTTCTTTCCTTTCAAGTAGTTGCTAGTAAGTCTTGTGTGATACTGACTGTGGTTCCTTGGTACTTGAATTTGTTGTTGTTGTTTTTTCTGGTTGCTTGCAGTATTTTTTCCTTGACTTGTGTAATGTGTGGGTTATGTTTGGGATAAGTTTGTAATGTAATAAACTTGGGGTGGCCACCCATACCATAGCACCTCATACCTTTCTCATGAGTATGTCAACACCTACTTATTTTCTGGGATGGCTCACTATGTCCTACCTGCCCTTACACTAGCTGGTCTAAGTTTATGGAGAAGACTACTGCCACAAGGTTACAATAAAACTCTCTTGGGGTTCCTGTTGTAGAGGAATACACTTTCGCTACTCAATGGGATTCCACTACTGTGCTTCCATTTATACAAAACCAGCCACACACAACAATGAAACATTTAGTTCTTAAACATAAACATTTGTTTAGGAGAAGACAAAAGAAGTAACAACACCAAAGCTATTCATGTATTAAAGTAAATGAAAAAGTAATAAATATATTACAATTGACACATAAGCCTAGGTCAAATTCTCCCACTAATGCATGGAGTGTCTGTTGGAGAGAGTGGACACTCTTAGAACCTTTTAAGGAGTCACATGAGGAAAGCCCATGTGTTCAAGGTAACTCATAAATCTGGAACTGCAAACCTCAGCTTTTCCCCTCATCCTAGGAGCTGTCCATAACAGTCCTTTGGTAAATGTGGTTTCTTTGTTGAGGAGATGCTTCCACTGATAAGCTGAAGCCATCCACACTGTATCTAACCACATAACTAGTCTATCCATGGAGTGAATTCTCTATTTTTTCATTTCTAGGCTGTTCCTTTGCTTGGATGGACTTATTCCTCTAAGCAACATGTGGCAGGATTATGCCCCTGTCATGGCCCCAACAGAGGCTCCAGTGGGATGTTGGAAATCATTGCTAGTCTCGGGTCTTCTGCAGAGTACGCCTCAGTTGCACCCCTGAACCCTATCCAGGTACTGAGTTAACTTTGTCTCCTCTCTCCTGCTGTGGATTCCAATGCTCTAGGGAGGACTGGGCTGTGTCTCCCTGCAGGCGACCCTTGGGATATGGTTCTGCTGGCTGCTTCTGTCTAACCAAGACCAAGTCTGGGATTTAGCTTCAGGTACTAGATTATAGGAGTTGGTGCTGACTTTGTGAGTGCTGATTAACTTCAGGTCCATTTGATAGAATTTTTTGCTGGCTCCCCTCCCTTCCACTAGTTTTGTGACCTGGGTGCCAGAGTTTAGGCTAGTTTCTTTAGCACCATTTTTTTTTGGCACCACTTCTTTGCCTCTGTGTATTTGCAATTACATGAGCTGACATTTCTGGTTTGACTCCTTGAGCAGACTCCATTGTCTTCTGGCTGTAGTTATAGACTGAATGGAGTAGTTCCTGTCTCTTTCTGGATTCTTTTATCATTGATCTTTTTGGGTCTTTCTGGATTCTTTTATCATTGATCTTTTTGGGTCTGTTTTCAGATATTTTCTAGGTTTTGGAGAGCCGGGTGTCACTACTACTTAAAAAAAACACCCAACCCTCATCTTTCATCTTAGAACCAAGAGTTCCAAGGCAGAAGGGCAGTAAGGGCTAGGCAGTGGGGGGTATGTGACTTGCCCAGGGTCACACAACTAGGAAGTGCCTGAGGTCAGATTTGAACCCAGAATTTCCTCTCTCTAGGTCTGGTTCTCAATCTTCTCTATGACTTTTTTTTTTCTCTATGACTTTTAATGCCACCATTCCCCGCTCCCCCTTCAGTAATGATTTGTTCCCCCCCCCAATTAAATGTAAAAACAATTTTTGGCATTCACTTTCTAACATTTTGAGTTCCAAATTCTCTCTCTGTCTCTTGGTTATACATGTGCAATCATATAAAATACACTTTCTTATTTGGCATGTTGTACTTCATGCCACTGTCTTAAGCAGAAGCAGAGCTAATAGTTTGGGGATTTGCCTTAATGGTCATTTCATACTTCAGAGGGGGAGGAATCCCCTGGGGGAACACTTCTGGACTGGGGATGCTTGCTGGAGTGGCAACGACCTCTCTGCTTGAGAGTTTGTGATAAAGAAAGAGAAGAGAATCAGAAAGAGTCTGACCCACAGCCTTTATTTCTGGAGAGATTTCGGAGGATTCAGGGAAAGGATAGGTGGGATCCTATGGCTTAGAACCCCTTTAGGGGAGGTCAGCCCAACCAGTAGGAGGAACTGAAGAATATGATACTGAAGACAGGAAGAAAAAACATTGGGAGAATGAAGCCAATGTGGATGTCCAGTACGAACTTTAGATCTTTATTAGTCAATCAAACAAGGAATCATTTCTCTCAAGTGCCACAGACATGTGGAGATAGAAAGGCAAAGGGAGATATTTCAGAGAGGGAAGAGGATGGCAATAATCCGAGATCAAGAACCTACTATGTGCCAGGCACTATACTAAGTATTTTCCAAATATTACTTCATCTGATCCTCATGATAACCTCGGGCAGGGGGTGAGGGGCAGAGGGTTAGGTACAATTATGACTTCTATTTAACGTTTGAGGAAACTGAGAGACAGTAGTTAAGTGACTTGCCAGGGTCATCCAGTTTAATAAGTACCTGAGGTTGGATTTGAACTCAGGTCTTCTTGACTCCAGGCTGATGCTCTATGCACTATGGGGTCTCTTAGATTTTATTTCATTAAGATTGGGTCTCCTTGTCTTGTCTAGGCTGGAGTTGCAGCAGCCACAGAAGCTTTGCCCTGCTCTGTTTCCAACCGGGGCTAGTCTGATCCTCTGGAGGCAGCCTGGGGTCCTCTTGCTTCGAGGGGTTCTTAGTGAGGGCATCTGACCCTCTTTAGCCTGGCTCCAGCTCAGAGCTCCTGAGCTCAATCCGCCAGCCTGAGCCTCCCCGGGAGCAGGGGTCCCACATGTGTGTCACCAGGCTAAGAAACTTGTTTTATAGCTTGATGCGTGCCTCAGTTTCCTCACTTGGAAGGTAGAGGAATTAAGACTAGATGGTCCCTGTGGTCCCCTCAAGCTCTAGCTCTGACCTTCTTGGGACTATGTTGCTCAGAGTTTTTTTCTTCCACCTTCCCGAGATCAGTTTTTCCAGATTCTTGTCCCCAGATTGTGAGATGGTCCTGGAGGTCAGCCACGAATGACAGCACCATTGTGGGGCCAGGCTAAAGCCCCCCAAGACTGGTCATGAGACAAGCAGGGCAGAGTGTAGGACGGGGAGGGCAGCCTCCTCTCAGATCTCGTTCTACCCGGGCATTCTGGCGTTCTGATTAGATAAACTGAGACCCATGTCCGGTGTGTGGGCTGCAGAATGTGGTCTACGGACGGCATCTTTGTACGGTGGAAAGTGTGCTGTGTTTGGAGCCAAAGATTCGAGTTCAAACCCCACCTTTGCCATTCCTACCCGTCTGACCTTGGGCAGGCACTTGGTTTCCATGGGCCTCAGTTTCCTTCCCTGTAAAATGTGCCATTTGAACTAGATGGCCTCTTAGGACCCTTCCAGGTCTTTATGATTGGAAATACGGCCCTGAATGAACAAACGAGAGGCCAAAGACTCCACGGCTTCGTGGCACGAATACTTTTCCCTCAAGAAGAAAGTTGAGGATGCCGACCTCGGAGGTCATCAGCCATCGGCACAAACAAGTGACGGGAAACGTCTAGTTACCCCCGCAGGAGTCATCTCTGAACCAGCGTTTGGGCAAAGTTGGACCATCAGTAAAACCATCCTGTCCGGAGGCAGCCTGTGGAGTTGGGGTTTGAGTCCTAGCTTTGCCGCTGACTCTTGTGGGACTCTGGGCAGCGGTTTAACTTTGGGCCTCAGTTTCCTCCTCTGTAAAATGAGTTGGACTAGATGGGCCCCTCCTTCTTCTCTGGCTCCCTATAATCCTGTGTGACTAGAGTTGTGACTCCATTTAGGATTAAAAAAACCCAAACCCTTACCTTCTTTCTTGGACTCAATATTGTGTATTGGTTCCAGGGCAGAAGAGCAGTAAGGGCTGGGCAAGGGGAATTAATGTTGTGACTAGCCCAGGGTCACCCAACTCGTGTCACGCCAGATTTGAACCCAGGACCTCCTCTCTCTAGCACTCATTAGCTGCCCCCACCATTTGGGGTTTTCTTGACAAGGATACTGGAGTGTTTTGCAGTTTCCTTCTCCAGCTCATTTTACAGATGAAGAAGCTGAGGCAAGCAGGGTTAAGTGACTTGTCCAAGATTTGAATTTGGATTTGAACTCAGATCTTCCTTTTTCTGGGCCCAGCGCTCTGCACTGAGCCGCCTCGCTGCTAATTTGTAAATCCTTATGGAACTGGAGAACATTAGAGGGTCTTGGAGGCCATCGGGCCCCCCTGTACCTCTCCAAGTGTCACAGTCTCCTTGGGGTAAACAGGAACTGCTCCCCGGCGTCTCCTTGGTCCCTTGACCCTCCTCCAAATCGTCCCCCCAGCACACGCCGCTCCTGCCACGGATCTCCTCTTTCCTCCAGGCCCCCCCCCATTGTTCTGTACTGACCCCACAGTCAGAGGGAAGCAGCCCGGCTCCCAATTCTGAGATGAGGGTCAGAAGCTCAGATGCCAAGACAGAGACAGAGAGAGACAGAGAGAAAGTGTGTGAGTGTGTGTGTGTGAGTGTGAGCGTGTCAGCGCGGCTCCTCAGGCGCCGAGATGGGGGTCCTCATCTGTTGCTGTTCACGTTTTCTTTCTTGGCCTCCCTCTCGCCTCGCTCGTGGGCTCTAGTTCCGAGCTGAGGCGGCTCGGCGGGGCCGTGGGGGCCGGGAATCGTTGCAGGCTGCTCCCGTCTCTGTTCTCCAGACTGGACGCTCTCCCGCACTCAGAAAGGCCCCCCACGCCTTGGCTGTCGGGGTGCGCCCAGAGCCGCCCCGATCCAAAGGGGAGGCTCCCCTCTTGAGACAGGAGGGCTCCATCTGGGAGCTCTCAGCAGCCTTGGCGGCAGGGCGGCCCTGTCAGTGCTGCGGTTCTGCCGCAGGACCTGGAGAAGCCGGGAGAACTTTGGCCCCACCAGGCGTAGGAGACGGCTGAGGATGAGGCAAGCGGCGAGAGGGAAGCCGGCGCCGGCTGGCTCTCCCGAGGGCTCCTGCCTCGCTTCTCTGCGGGGCGGCTGGGGATGGCCTTCATATGAAGCTTTGGGCCGGGGCTGGTGGGTGCTCGCAAAGCTGGTCGGCGTCCATGCGGGCAGAGGAAGCCGTGAAAGTCTGCCTTTCTGGTAAGAGGAGAGGAAGCATCTGTGCCGAGGCAGGAGGGGAGCCGCCCATCTCCGGCCCTCCCTGGCCCCGGGACTTGCCTGTTTTAAAACGAAGACAGTGCAAAGGAGGGAAACGGCGCCTATTTTATATACCTTTAATAACCTGGAAGCATTTCCTAAGCGTGAGTCGCCCCGCAGGCCGCCGTCTAGTCTGTAAAGCGGCTCAAAGCCCAGGAAAAGGCCTCCTCGTCCTCCTCCTGTACCCCCCAGAGCCCAGGCCGGAGAGCGAGGGAGGCGCCAGATCTGACCGCCTCTAGAACCCCACAAAGTGGAGGCCACATTCCGGGCCCTCTAGGTCTGGGGCAGGCTGGGGGGAGAATGAAAACGGACTCTCTCCTCGCGGGGAGGCCCCGGGGGCAGCCTCGTCCGTGGCAAAGAGCGTGGAACTTAAGACTGGGAAGACCCGGGTTGGAATCCTCGTTTCCACTCTCCAAACCTCGGGCTTTGCCCTTCTTCTCCCTGTCTTGCTTATCTCAAAAATGCTAGCTGTGAAAGCCCTTTGTAAAATGTAAGCTATTAAGCAAAAACAGAGAATTATGACTCACTTTATTCAATTATTTTGAAAACAATCCCGCCTCACCCCCAAACACAAACCCCAAAGGACGGGGGTACCCAAAGTAGCTGATAAAAAAAATATTTAAAGTGAACAACTTTGAAAACCATTTGGAATCATTTTTCTTAAACTATAAGCGCTCTGAACCAGTCAGGTTGTTAGAGACCAAAGAAATCATTTTAAGGCAGATGATCAAGACTGGCTGCATCGATGCGTGGGAACACGTGATCTTAATGGAATTCAGAATCATCTCATTTCCTTTCCCTCTTTGGGAAAACCGTGTTCGCCCGCCGAGCCGTGCCATGGCAGCGCCAGAGACGGTGTCCGGGGATGGTGTCTTCCGGCCCCGCCGGCAGGCCCGGTCCTGGCTGCGTCTGCCCCGCCGGCACCCCGGGGTCACTGCTCGTTCTGCTGGCCCTCTGTGACCGCAGACACGGCGCCTTGGCCTTTGTTGACGTCGCTGATGCACATCCACTGGCCGTCCACAGACTCCTTCCACAGAGTAACCTGAAAGGGAAGCGGCGAGAGCGTTAGACCGGGCAGAGGCGGGCACACAGAGCCCCTCGGACGAGGCCACCAGAGCGGGAGGGCCTGCAGCCTCCCCAGAAGGCCCCGATGAAGGACAGATGCTGGTTTCTTGTCCACAACAGAAAGAACACAGTGATGAGCACTTGCTAAAATGATGACGGCTGACAGGCAGGGCTCAGGGGAGGCCGCTGGGTGACGACGCAGTGGCTAGTGCTGGTCCTGGACTTAAGAAGATCTGAGTTTACATTTGACACTCGTTAGCTGTGTGACCCTGGGCAAGTCACTAAAAAAACAAAAACAAAAACATAGCTGGCTGCCTCAGTTTCCTCATCTGTAAAACAGGGTTGCCATACCATCCCACAGGGTTGTTGTGAGGACCACACGAGACAGTATTTGTGAAGTGCATGGCACACAGCAGGCGCTACACGAATGCGCGCTCTCTCCCTTCCCTGCGTTACGCATGTCCTCTCCTTTGTTCTTACAACTACCCTGAGAGGTAGCCCATGCCAACCTCCTAACCAGGCCATAGGTTACAGGAGGGGAGACTGGCCTCAAGCTCGATGTATGCATAAAGCAAGGCCTTTGGCTTCATTTAAATGAAGAACAATGTGCAAAGCAGCACCGGACAGCCTCGAGAGCGGGTCTAGCCTCTTCCCCGAGTCAGGGAGGCCGGGTTCAAGTCCCAGCTCTGCCACATACTGGCTGTAGGACTGCAGGCAAGTCCCCTTCAGAGCTTTGGGCCACCTTCTCAGCCTCGTCTCAGAGGGGGAGCCCAGCTGTGTGGTCAGAGTTCCGGCCCAGCCCTTCCCCTCTGTCCCCCAATCCCCACCGTTCAGCATAAAGAAGCGTTTCAGACACATCCAGGGCTGTGGTAGGATGGGCTGGATTTGGAAAATGATACAATGCTCAACTAGGGCAGCCAAGTGCTGCCGTGGATAAAGTGCTGGGCCTGAAATCAGGAAGACTCACTGTGGGGAGTTCAAATTTGGCCTCAGACACTGAGTAGCTAGGTGACCCTGAGCAAGTCCCTTAACCCTGTATGCATTCATTTCTTTATCTGAAAAATAAGCTGGAGAAGGCAATGACAAACTGCTCCAGGATATCTGCCAAGAAAATCCCAAATGGGACCACAAAGAGTCAGACATGGCTTAAAACAACTGACAACAACTAAACACACAATTACAAGCAGCTCACCTTTGCAAAAGCCCATGTTTTTAAAACAAAAACCCTTTTGCCAACCCTATTTGGCTGTAAATTGTAGAGAATCATGGCCTCCCATAACTTCCAGGGGCCTGAGTCCATCCAGTGCAACCTTCAAAGTACACCCGACTTTACCTCGAGGCCTCCAGGAGGCAGCCTCTTCTACTTCCCACCAGCTCTAATGGTCAGCCAGTTTTTCCATATCTCACACCTTGACTTTCAAATAACTAAAATTCCAAATAACATCAGAGGCAAAGGAGAAACATGCAGTGAGTCTGAGGATGCCTCTGGCTCTTTGGCTGGTTTCCTGTGGAGAAGCACTACATGGCACCACAAAGTCTGAATTCAGGGTTTGTGATCAATGTGTTGGAGGAAGTAAAGACAATGATGAAATTACTGATATTCTAAAATAAAGAGGAAAAACTTACTTTAACCTCAAAGAAATGCAACTGAAGGTTTCTGTTCCTTTTCATACTTAATGAAAGGGAAGTGTTGAACTGAGAAATGGTAGAAACTGTCCAGAAGCATCCCTGGGGCTGCACGATGACTTTGAAAACAATCTATTAACAATGTCTTACTGGATTTTTATTTATTTTGTTAAATCTTTCCCAATTACATTTTAATCTGGTTCTGGCAAGAGCAGCTTAGGGTTTGGCACCTGTTCCAGAGGAGGTCAGCTCAGGTTGTCACGAAATGAAAACTCCTTCTCTGGGGATGAGAAGGTTCAGTTCCTGCTTTTCTCATGAAGTTTTCCCTGACCATTCTGCCTTTAATTCCCTCTCCCTGTTGGGAGGTGGCAGCATTTCTTTTTAGGAGGGGGAGTTTGTCAGTACTTCATAGGCTATATGTTACACATCTATGAGATGGATCAGCAAATTAAGGAAGCTAAGGAAAGGCAACCACCGCAATAATTTACTTGGTCTATCATAAGAGTGCTTTGTGTATCACATCCATCCTCTCCCAAGCCATCATGCCAGTTCAGGCCCACAGCACATTTTTCCACAAGGACATTACAGCTTCCCAATTGGTTCCTCTTGCCTTCTCTGATCCATATTCCATAGCTGTCAAACTGAAATTCCTAAAGCCTTTGTAAGACCACATCCTCCTGATCAAAAAGTTCTGGTGGCTCACTCTCGTCTCTAGGACAAGATTCCAACTTTTCTGTTGGGCATTTAAACATTTCGTAGACTGGTTCCAGGTACCCATTCTAGGCTTCTTTCACATTTCCTTGCCCCATAGTCCAGCCACAATGGTCACTTTAGGCACAACTTCAATGTCTAGCCCTATAGGCTTTTGTCCAGGCTGCTCCCAAACTTTCACTGGTACCTTCTGGGATCCTCAGTTCCTTTTGAGGCTCAGTGAAAGCACCACCACCTTCTGGAGGCCTTTCCTGCTTCCTCCATTTGTTAATGCCCTTCCTCTTAAAATGACTTTACATAAATGTTGGAGGGCATGTGGCAAAATTGGGACATTAATGCATTGCTGGTGCAGTTGTGAACTGATCTAACCATTCTGGATGGCAATTTGGAACTATGCCCAAAGAGCACTAAAAGACTGCCTGCTCTTTGATCCAGCCATACCACTGCTGGGTTTGTACCCCAAAAAGATAATAAGGAAAAAGACTTGTACAAAAATATTTATAGCTACACTCTTTGTGGTGGCAAAAAACTGAAAACGAGGGGATGCCCTTCAATTGGGGAATGGCTAAACAAATTGTGGTATCTGTTGGTGATGGAATACTATTGTGCTCAAAGTAATGATGAACTGGAGGGATTCCATGTGAACTGGAAAGACCTCCAGGAAGTGATGTAGAGTGAAAGGAACAGAACCAGGAGGACATTGTACACAGGGAAGGATACACTGTGGCACAATTGAATGTAATGGACTTCTCTATTAGCAGCAACGCAATGATCCAGGACAATTCTGAGGGACTTATGAGAAAGAACGATATCCACATCCAGAGAAAGAACTGTGGGAGCAGAGACACAGAAGAAAAACAACTGCTTGATCACATGGATTGATGGGGATATAACTGGGGATGTAGACTCTAAACCAGTGGTTCCCAAACTTTTTTGGCCTACTGCCCCCTTTCCAGAAAAAATATTACTTAGCGCCCCCTGTCACATACTATCAACTGCCCCCTTACAGTTATTCACCGCCCCCAAATGTACCCGTGGCCATTGCCACCCCCCTGGATTGCTGCAGCACCCACCAGGGGGCGGTGGTGCCCACTTTGGGAATCACTGCTCTAAACAATCATCCCAGTGCAAATACTAATAATATGGAAATAGGTCTTGATCCAGTGATACATATAAACCCCAGTGGAACTGCATGTTGGCTACAGTGGGGGGAGGGGAGGGAAAGAACATGAATCATGCAGCCATGGGGAAATACTCCAAACCAAATAAATAAATAAATAATTTTGAGTTTTTAAAAAAAAATGATTTTACAGATTCTATATTTGCTTGCCTGGTAAATGCTGTTCCTCCTGCCCACCCAGAGCAGAGGTGATCAGCTTTTGTCTTTGTCTCCCTAGCTCAAAGCTTTGTACACAGTAGCACATGGTACATGTTTTGCTGAACTATGCTGCGCACATGTATAAACAGATGGAGAGGGAGGGAAGCAGAACCAAGAGGACAATGTGTCACGAAACTATCTTCCCAAAACCTATAGTGTGTTCTCCCAGCTTTCATCCTACTCAGTCATCTTGCATTTGTTTTTGTCTTTGTATCCCTAGGGATGGTGTCTGGTACACAGAAGATGCTGAAAAAGTTTGCCCAATTTCACTGAAGTGACCTGCAAAGGCTCCCCAAAGCAAGGGTCTGTCCATCTCTGGCCTTAAATCCAGACTGGACTGTTCCCAGACCAGTGAGGAGTGGTTTCCTCACTCCTGTCCTGGAGCACAATCAGGCAGGTATCCCAGTGAGAGATCCATGAAGCCAAGATGAGTGAAATCATCATAGCCCAATGCCTGAAGGCAAAATGCTTTATAAGTTTCAAAAATATAATAAAGAGATTTCTTGCTCCCAAGGAGGACTTCCACACCCTGAAACTCCCATGCAGGATCCTCAGTCAGCAGGGGCCTGGATGCTCCCTATTCTTTCTTGGGATCTCTTGAGCAATCTTTTGCTCCTCAGCATCCCTGGGCCTTCTTGGAGGTCAACAAGTAAGCTCTAAGTGCCTACAAAAAGCATTCATGAGGTGCTTACCGGACCAGACACCAGGCACTGTGGGAGGTGCTCAGGATATAGAAAGCAAACAGCTTTTGCCCTCCAGAAGTTCAGTCCTTTGGGGCTGGGGACAGGATCACATACACAGAGATGAGGGGATGAAACTCTACAGACAATGTAACTGAGGCACAGGATCAGGAAAAGCCTTCAGGAAGAGGAGGCCCTGAGGTGGAATGCCAGGTACAGCAGGGAGCCAGGTAATGGTTCTGAGAAGTGCAGGCCGGCAAGACACAAGGCTACATGCGATTGGAATACCAATGTACCAGAAGGTGTAAGACCACATGGGTCTGTGCAAAAAATGCTTACAGAGTGGAAGGGGAGGCATCAGTGGGCATAGTGGGGAAGGGAAGAGATTCCAGGCCAAAAGACTGGCATGAACAAAGGCACAGAATCAAGAGTGTTTTGGTTGTATCTCAGGCAGAGAACACAGCAGTGAGGAGTCAGGGATGAGGCTGTGGTGTCCTCTGATGCCAGGCAGAGGAGTTTGGCCGTTACTCCATGTCCCAATCTAAGATTCTGAAGCAGCAATGGTGGGGTTTCTTGGGAGTTGTATGAAAGATGGACTAGAGCCAGAGAGAAAAGGGAGCCAGAAGGCCTGAGGAGGTGACAGCAAGCAAAGATCCAGGTGTGTGGTGCCAAGAGTGTGTCCAAGGGAAGTGAAAGGGAGGGAAAGAGGCCTCCACTGATGAGGTGATCACTGGAGAGAAGAGAGGGAACAGTCTAATGACAGACAGGGCCTAGACCCAGGAAGCACCACAGAAACAGAAGGAGGTAGGGAGGGAAAGTGAGTACGTTTGGTTGTAGGTCAAAGACATGAAGAGCCTGAGACCCTCATGGTGGTAGAGATGGAAGGCTCTGAGTTCAGGAAAGAAACCAGGGCCGCCCTGAGCTGGGATTATATCTAACAGAACAGATACGATGTGCTGGGGGGCACGGCGCTACATACAAGCAGGTGAGCCTGTTCCTGCTCTTCAGAGAGCTTACATCTAATGTGGAAATAACATATAAAGGGGAGGAAGGACTTGGGACAAGAACTAAAGGGGATAAAGCCCAGAGAGTGGAGCCAGGAGAAGAGCACAGGGAGAGGGAAGGACAAGGGCAGTGTAGAGATACCCTTAGCCACCAGAAAGGGCTGGAAAGACAAGGCACTAGTGTAAGAGAAGGGCTCTGTCTGAGAGGTAGGAGAACCAAGAGAATGGAGTGTTTATGAAGTGCAGAGCAGAGAATATGCAGAGGAAGTGGTACTTCACATATCGAATGCTGCAGAGAGGTCCAGGAGAGTGGCAGGTTTTTAAAATAACTTTTCTCCAACAGAACTTATTTAAAATCTGCTTCATTTTAAAGGTAGGCTTGCCTATATGTTTCATAACAGCTGGTTTCTATAACAGGCATCACCCTGCTTCTGAAGTTTGGTCTACTTTTCCCACAAAGCCTGCCCCAATTTTTCTAGACCACAGAAATATCACCCTATTCTGACCTAGAGAATCTGGCCAATAGCACATATTTTAGCACTGAGTCATAACTTGTCTTGTCTTAATCTTTAACTGTTTCACACATGAATGCCTTGAATCTCCAGTGAGAACATGAGCTCTATGGGAAGGAGTATGTCATATATTATGTAATAATACATCTGTGTCTTCCTTAACTCTTCTTGGGTATGTAGTTTTGTGCTCAGTTAAGATCTAAATGAATTTAAAAATTTGCCTCCTTAGTATCTGGGAACATTTTTTAACAAACATAAAAAATAATCCCTATCCCATTCATTTTAATTTTTATTTATTTATTTTTTGCAAAACTGAGTTGAGAAATCAGTGTCTTGTTTAAGATGGAAACTGGTCAGGGTGGCTCCCCTCTGCCAGACCACTCCCTCCTGCCTCTGAGCTGGGCAAAATTAAGAAAGCCAAGTCTTCACTGGAAAAAGATCAATGCTACCCTCTAGTGGTCAAAATAAAGATAAGTCTTAGAGGAGGAAGACCTTCATTTCCATTTAGGATTTTTGCCTGTTCAAAGTCTTTTTTGGAACAGAAATCAGGATAAGATGGAAATAGTCAATGGTGGAAGGACTGTAGGAAGGCAGGCAACTCTGAAACATGGACCTGTGCTAATAATTCAGAGTAATACAAGAAAGTCTAAACTGTTGATGCCCTTTGATCTAGAGATCTCATTGCTAGGCATATTCTTCAAGGAAGTCAAAGCTAGAAAGGCCTCAAAATAGTTATAACAGCACTTTTTTCATGGTAGCAAAAACACTAGAAACACAGTGGCTACCCATTGGTTGGGTTTGGATGAAAACAAAGTAGGTGCCCACTGATTACATGGCCGGAACTGGTAAGTGGTACAATGGAATATTATTGTGCCCTAAGAAATGGCGAGCATACATGGGAAAGCTTGTTGAAATGAGACACAATGAAGGAAGCAAAAAAAGGAGAACCACATATGACAGTCTCAAATGAGGCTAAACTGGGGAGCTGTAAAGACCAATCTTGGACAAGAGTTGAAGAAATCTAGCCCCATCCTCTTCTATTGGGGTGTGGGCAGGAGAGGATGCTGGGTGCAGAATGCTTCGGTCAGTCCTTCCTATCTAGCTAATATAATCTAATCCATGCCTCCATCCCTCCATCATTGTGTGTGTGTGTGCGCGCGCGTAGAAGGGCAAGACAGTAGAACCTGAAATGACTGTGATTTAAAAACAAAAGGTATCAATAAAAGTGTTTTTTAAAGAATCCTTGATATCTGCTTCACCCCCAGGCCAAGAGCTGGTGAGTTTCTGAAAGAGAACACTTACTTTGTTGTCTCCTCCTGAAACAGCCAGGATGTTGGCTGTGATAGACCAGCTCACATGCCACACCACATCATTGAACTTGTGCAGTAACCTGGGAGACCAGGTGTTTCCAGAAGCATCATCACAGGTCCAGATGAACACTCGGCCATCCTGGAAAAAAGGGCAGTCAGCAATAGTTACCTTGGCCTCAGTGGGCTGTGTGGAGAACTTTGAGGCCTGGGCTGGGCATCCGTAGTATCTCCCCACCACACAGTAACTAAACCTGGCCCAGGCTTTCACTGGGACTATTACCCAACTTTCTGACAGAGAACAAACAAACCCCATCATTTTATGCCTATACCCAAAGTCTGTTTCACATGATGACAATGGGTAAGTTTTCATGCCTGGCTCATTTCTTCTCTTATGGCATCCAGGTCCCTGCCACCACCAAATTAGACTTTCTTGCTCTGAGACTTAAGACCCTCCAGTGCCCCAAAGATAGCCTCCCTTCAGACAGGCCTACAGTGTCTTACTCTCTAGCCATCCTGCTCTTTCCTTTGTTCCAGCTAACTAAACTTCCCTTAGTTCATTCTGCTATTAAGTCTATATAGACTAAAAACTTGGACAAATCTACCTTCCCATATCTACTAAGTCCCTTCCACACACACTTTCTCTCTTTTTTAAACTCTTACCTTCTGTCAGAACCAATACTAAGTATTGGTTCTAAGGCAGACAAATGGTAAAGGATAGTCAATGGGGGTTAAGTGATTTGCCCAGGGTCACACAGAAAGGAGGTGTCTGAGGTCATATTTGAAGCCCAGGACCTCCCCACTTTCCCTTCTCTTTTAGAATTCGTTCATGAGAATTCTCCCAGTTGTCTGAGTAAAACTGTCTAGATCAAACAATAAGCATTTATATTAGGTGCCTACAATGTGAACTTCACAGACGCCAAAGATACAAAGACAAAAACAAGACACATATAATTCATAAACTAGAATTCAAACTGATAATAAGAAATGAAAAAAAGGAACAATATACTTTGGGATTCTACAAATCCTACATTCTAGAAGGACATAATCATGTGTCTTGAATAGTACATACTATGACCAACAATGTCTCTAGAGGGAGGACACTAATAACCACTGAGGAAACTGCCATATTTGTCACACTGCTGGTGGTTTTGCTCACTGGTCATTTCCCCTGGGACAAGGAGACTTTTCCTGTAGTCTGAAACCTGTTCTCTGGTCTCCCTATGTTCTTTGCTCTCCAAAGCTGGAAAACACCATCTGTCCCTGGTTCATGGTGACATTGCTCTCAGGAAAGTGTCTCACACAGTGTGGCACTTACTGTATTGGGTTGCCCCTCTGACCGGCCATTCTTAGTCCTTAAGTAAACCAGGTTATCCCCATCTGGCATGCAGCCAAGGGGGCTGTTGTTCACCTCTAAGATGAATCGCTTGGTTTCTCTGAGAGGGTCTCACTAAGATTCTGAAAATGTGGTTACGTTATAATGCAGCTCTCTCCTTCATACAACCGAGGCTTACCTGGGAGCAGCTGGCTATGGTGCTTGTTGGCAGGCCAATGGAGGGAGCCCAGGCAACATCTCGAACCCAGTCGCTGTGAGCTTCCAGTTTCTGATCTTCCTTCCACTGACCATCTTCTTCCTCCCTAAAGAGGGGACAAGAAGAAAGTAATGAAAGCAGATTATGGCTTGTGGTCTTCTTGAAAGACTCTTTTTTTTCTAAGTAAGTAATGATGCTTCTAAGTACTGGGGCATTTGGACAATGGGAATTTCCTTAAACCAATACAATACAAGCTGAAACTTGAGCACGGGTGGGCCCTTCATTCTTTTGGGAATTAAAGTGGTCCAATGGATAAGAACACTGGGTCTGGATTATCAGGGAGACATGAGTTCAAATCCTGCCTCAGATACCTAATGACTGGGGGACCTTGGGCAAATCATTTGACCTCTATCTATCTCAGTTCTGTCATCTGTAAAATGGGGATAAGGGGATCTACTTTATTGGGTAGTTTTGAGGATCAAATCAGCTAACAAGTACTTTGCAATCCTTAAAGAGATTTACAGACTCTATTATTGTTGTTGTTGTTATTATTATTATTATTATTATTATTATTTTGATTTTCTCTGTTGAAATCTATACTTAATGCAACTAACAATCCTGTAAAAAGGCTGCTCCTCGGGACAGTTCACCTGTCCATATGGATCCTGAACAATGATGGGATACAGGTGACTATTACCAAATGCCAGAGGTTATGAAAAGAAATATAGTTTCAGGAACTCCTTGACCTAGTGAAAGCTTTGAAGAAAAATATTTTGGGTCTGAATAAAGAGGAAAAGGAGACAGCCTTGTTTAAAGCGAGCTGGCTACTGCAGTTAGAATCTGGGGGAATGGCAAGGACGCTTGTCTCCGAGAAAATCCAAAGATGACAAGTCACCCAGAGGGCCCACCTACTTCCAGAGCTTGACCAGGTTGTCACAGCCGCCTGAGGCAAACTTCTTGATGTAGTTTGGCTTCTGTCCAGATGGCTGGTCTACCAGGCTCCCAGGTATGACAGCAGGAGCCCAGCTCACAGCATTGCAGCCAATCTGAGCAGAGAGCGAAATAAGACATTACTTGGTTTTCTGCCCCACAAATTAACAAGATACATACATGCCCTTGCAAAGAAAAAGCAGCTACTCTATGGGCAAATCATTTAACCCCAATTGCCTAGTCCTTACTGCTCTTTTGCCTTTGATTCTTATATAGAAAGTAAAAGTTTTAGGGGAAAAAAAAAGACACAGGTAAAAAAATTCTGTACCCAGGTAGCTTATATACTAGACATAAACATAGGTATAGACACGATTGATTGAAGAAGAAGAGAGCACAAACAACTAGGGGGATCAAGAAAGGCTTCCTGTAGGAGATGGTACCTAAGCTGAGTCATGAAGGAAGCGAGGTATTCTGATGTATGTGAAGAGGGAGTCAAAGTATGGAGAAAAATCATCCTCGCTCCACTCCAATTTTCTAAGTGGACTATTGAGGAGAGAAGAAATGGCCAGGTCTCTGATGGAAAGTCCAAATGAGGCTTTCAGGGTTCCTTGAAACAAGGCACAAGGTTTGAGGGGGATTTAGGAATCCACTGGTAAAAAGACTATTGAAGCTTTTAGCCTCCTGATCTAAGATTTCAACTGAGCTAATGGTAGTTGTATTTGTGGTAATTAAAATCTGGAGCTAATTTGTTCTGTTCCTATTGTCTTTCATTAGCTTTATTATTACTCTCTGGACAGTGACTAAAGGTCACAAAGTTTTTGAAAGGTAAAATGCAGGTTCTTAACCGCATTATGAAAGAATGTGCCAAGTCACCAATTTTAAAAGAAAAACAAATTAGAACAACTCTCAAGTTTCAAAGATCAGAATGGGAAACATTAGCGGGCCTGTGGTAAGATAGGCAGCACTGAAAACCGGTCTAATCCTTATGGAATAGAGTTTGGAATTGTAGCAAAAAAGATACTAACATGTACATACTCAAGTACATTGGCACAATCTTGCCAGGATTATGCACCAATCCTTCTGAGGTCAGAGACAGAGGAAGAAGTCTCATTTATGCAGAAATAGTTAAGAGTAGCACTTCTGACTTTAGAACTCTGAGGCTATAAAATATTGTGACTTCAGAAGGCAAGCCCCACTCTTCCTATTTCTCCACAGAAAGATGGTGGCCATTTGAGGCAAAACTTTCGAAATGTGGACAATATATGGATTTGTTTTTCTCAAATGTAAATATTTATTAAGAGGGACGGTTTTCTGAGGGCTGGGTGGAAGGATGGAGGAATCATTGTGAAGTCGATAGTGGTATATAAAAAAGCATTAATAAAACATTTAAAAAGGAAAAAAAATTCTCTCTTACTTGGTTTTGTTTTAATGCTCTGGAGCAGAGGGAAATGCATTCGCAAGATCTTGGGAGTCAAGTGCACACTTAATCTGAGTACAGGAGTTGCCAGGCTGGGCACTGCTTCAAAGATTCCCCATGGATGGAATAGTTACTGCCAAGTCCCCTCCCTTTTCACTTATGAGTCACTGCCTATGAGAGTGACACATAATATTAACTCTCACGACCTAAGCAAATCAGTGCTGTATGCGGCCCATCCTGGAACAGCCACTAGGCCTCCCTACCTCTTCTTACATCCAAGAATGATAGATGTGTCAAAACTGGCACCTGACTTTGGAAAGGCTGTTAACTCTCGGTCACCTGGATAAACTGAGTGACAAAAATTAAATCTATTTCCACTGAGCATAATTATGATCTTGGCTTAAATCTAGTCAGTCCTCTGGGACTTGGGCTGCTCTGCTGTAGGAGAGGAGATTTATAAATGAACTGTCAGATTGCTGACTGAAGCTACCTTTAATAAAGCCAGAACCCACAGGCACAAGACTTACGGTGTGAGCATTGTTGATCTTCTTCACTTCCCACTGTCCCTCACCACTGTAGCTCAGCAGTGAGATGGCCCCATCAGAGCTGCCACAGGCAAGAATGAGCCCATAGTCATGGGGGGCCCAGCAGACTGAGTTCACTGTTGAAAAAACAGGGACAGGGAAAAATGAGGAGTGTCCCAGGAAGGAGAGAGAAACAGTGAGCATTCACTCTAGGCCTGACTCTAGGGTGTCTGAGGAACAGGATGTTTTTCTAGCAATGGGACAGACTAGACAGAAGCCAACCAAAAGCTAGCAGTGAAGCATGAGAATTTTAAAAAGAGAGAAAATCAGGGGTTGGGAGATGGGGGCAGTGGATGGGCTTGAGAAAGAACATTGGTTTAGATGTACAAAATTCACATAATTTCATATTTCTCAACAGAGCTGTTTCCCATCAGCCCATGTCATACCTGAAGAGTCATGGCCTGTGTACTCATATGTTTTTTCCCAAGTGCCATTCTCTTCTTTCCAGATGATAACTTTTCGGTCATAGGAGCAGGAGGCTAAGATGTTTCCATACATAGGATGAGCCCAGGCCACTTGCCACACAGGACCTTCATGACTATAAGACAGACCAAAGATTTACAAATGACTGAAATGGAGTTTGGGATCAAGTTTTGGATTTCCAAATAGAAAGATCTGAGAATGGCTTCCTGGGGTGTACAGTGTAAATAAAGATGAACATCAGCTTAGGATCAGAGCTTTAAGGCTGAAAAGGACCTTCAGAATTTTACAGATGAGGAAACTGAAGCCCAATGAGGTTAAGTCCTTCACCCAAGGCCACCTAAGTCCTAAGTGGTAGAGCTGGGCTCTGAATCTAGGTACCGCCTTTCTGAATTCAGTACCCAGTCCACTGTACCACACAAGAATCTTGCCTCTACTATTGTTCCCTCTATAAACCCAGGGAAGCCCATCTGCTCAGACTTAGTTTCCTAACCTGTGAAATAAGGGATGATTAGACTAGATCTTAAAGGTCCCTTTCAGCTCTAATATTGTATTCTATAGTTCAATTATAGGCTGAGACAATGCCTATATGACAAGATTGTCCAGGAAACGATTTATGGCTTTTCCCAAAATATCCAGTGCTAGGTAGAATCACAGCATTTCAGAGCTAGAAGGACCCCAAAGACAATCCTGCTCATAGTTTCTGACCTATGGAATCAGATGTGGATTAAGTGTCTTTTGTTCTTAGTTCTGACAAAATAAACGTTATGGATAATGGGTTTTTCAAATGGATGTAGATGCCACTATAATTAATAAAATAGGAATTCATTTTAAAATATTACTAAATTAACTGTAGCTTCAGTGAACACTAATAGTATAACTATCATATGAAGGGAAGCAACAGTTTTTTAAGTTATAAATGGGTTTTGAGGCAGTGTGGTAAAGGGCAATGAGCAAAGAATTGGGAATCAAAGGCCCAGGATCTTTTCTCCAACTCATTTTCCTCATCAATGGGAGATTTGGCTTGGATGACCTTTAAGCCCCTTCTAGTCCTAAAGCTATGATCCAAGGTGTTTACTTAAAAAAATATTGGGAACCCTTGATCTAGTCCATTCCCTTTAATTTATAGAAGATACAAAAGCCCAAAGGCATACTGACTTGCTCAAGGTCTCATTCAACTAGTAAGAGGTAGATCTGAATTCTGAATCCTGTTTCTTGCTTCCCAGAAGGTAGGGGGAAAACAGAGTTAACTTTATTCTCTTAGGAACTCAGGTTTATAACCTGTATCATCCATGATTCTTTCCTCTTCCTTAATCTTTCTTCCTATATATCTAATTGGTTGCCAAGTCTAATCTACTTTACTCCATTTCTCTTTTATCTATCCCCTTCGGTATACCCTAATAAGGTTCTCATCACTTCTTACCTGGTCTATAATCATAATAATAATCTCCTAATTGGTGTCTTTTCTCTCCAACCATCCTCTAAATAGTTGGCAAAATCATATTTCTGAGGCCTGATCATGTTACTCACTTATTAAAAAAATTTCAGTGGCTTTCCATTGTCTCTTGGATAAAATATAAATTCCTTACTCCAGCACTTAAAATCTTCCACCATCTGGGTCCATCAAATTGGAAGACTTTTTTCATATTATTTCCTTCCATGGGAGAGGAATTCCTGGATTACTTTCTATTCACTGAACTTATTATTACATTCCATTTTCAGCTATGCCTTTGCGCAGGCTGTCTCTGATGTATGAGATATAATTTGCTCTTGCTTCTGCTCCTCAGAATCCTCCCTTTCTTTCAAATCTCACCTCAGGTGTCTTCTCTGTGAAGCCTTTTCCTGTCTTCCTGGTTGTTAGTACTCTCTCCCTCCTTAATCTTAATCTTATCAGTATACATGTTATATCTACCCTGTAGAATATAAAGTCCTTGAGGGCAGAGTCAGTGTCATTTTTGTAACTCTAGTATCTAACTCAGTGCCTTGAACATAGAATACACCTGCTGAACTGACCTGCCACAGCTTCTCATGGGTTCCATTGCTCTGGCCCAAAGAGACACCAGTCTCCTCATTATCAGTTTCTACTTCCTTCCTTAAAGAGGGTTTCAAATACCAGGCAATTGTTCTCCCTTTGGTTTATTGGCCTAACAGTTCAACTTGGGCCACAGTAAAAGAACTGATAATTAAGCAATGACTAGAGTGATTTCTATTACCACTGATGTTTCTACTGGTACTGGACTGAGTGTGGAAGAATTATTGTTGACTCTTTTTAAGCATAGGCATAAATACCAATTCAGTGTAAGTAAGAACAGCTAATATACAAGATTTAGTTTTAGCAAACGCAACCCCCTTGGTGGGTTTTTATAACACATCAATGGTAATTCTTTATTTTGCTTATATTTAAAAAAAAAATCACCAACTTAGCATTTCATTTACAATTTGGGAGGTCCCTCCTCCTTCCGTTCCTTAACTCTTTGTAGACAAGTTAACCAACTTCTCTGAGCCTCATTTTTCCAACTGATTAAATCCTGCCTTATGAATCAGGGAATTAAAGGGATTAAGGATATTATTCCAATGAAGCTGTTTCCTTTAAAGAGTTTCAGCTAATGTGAAAATCATTTTGGGTAAAAGGAGGCTTTTAAAGACATGTATGCTTTTTTAGGATAATGGCTTTCTTTCTTATAAACACATTAGATTTTGATACAATCTGGGCTGTCAATTCATTTCCCAAAAGTGACTGTACAAGATCCAAGCAGCAAAATCTATTTTTTTCTCAGAATTTTCTCAGTGTTGGACATACTCACCCTCTCAAGTCAGCAATTAGAATTTGACCTCCATTCCGAACATCAAAGATTTTGACAGATCTATCTGATGAGCAGGTGGCTAAGCGGGTGCCATAATAGTCCATCTGGGCATCATGCTGAATATGGAACAGAGAATTCAGGAGATTGTAGATTTAGAGCCTACACATTACTATGGCAGAGATTTTAAATTGGAACAAAACAAAACAAAAACACTGCTCAAGGCAATTCGGTTCTAGAAAAATTTGAAGAAAGGGAATTTAGTTTATACTACATGAAGATTATAAATTGTGTTCTCCAACATAAAATGTTTTTCTGAAAGTGAGATAAATTAAAGATACAGCTAGTGTTAAAGATTAAAGCTCCTTTAAATCTTGCCAATGGAATACATTTTCCTACTGTGTATCATGACTTCACAGCTCTTGGAGGGTGAAACCTCATCTTACTCACTTTTGTATCTTTAGTTATCTGTATCTAGTACATAGGACGTTCAAAATTTGTGATAAAAGGTTACTGAATCTGATAAGTGGGCTTAGAACTATTCTCTTATTCTTTCTTCTCACAATCTTACCCACTCCAATATCTTTGATGTTTCTTTCCCACAAAATACTTTGGACACCTTTACTGTATATAATGACTGCTCTGTTGGCTTGGACCATATGGATTTCAAGCAAATCTCTGCTTCTTCTGTTTCCTATAATAACTAGGTTTATTAGATTAGTTGAGCTTATTTATTTTATGCTCACATTCTGCTTCCGCCATTTACTTTCCAATTTTTTTTTTATTTTATCAAAACCAGGTATTGGCAGTTACTAAACTATTTGAGGAAAATATCCTGATTCTTCTTCAGGAAATCAAGGTCCTCTCCATCATTTTCCTCAGGTTTAGCCAAACCTGGATCTCTAAATCATGGGATAATTATTTCCTCTTTTCCGACAACTGCTTCAAAATCATCACAGACCATGAATGTGTGATTACCATTAGCCAACAAAACAATCCAGGATGTGAAACACTTTCATCAGACTCTTTGGAATAAAAACTAGCTGCTGTCACTGTGTGACCTAACAGACAAATTGTTAAACATTAGGATGGAAAATAACAACTGCTTCTATACCAGGAGTCCTTAACTTGGGATCTATAAGCTTTCAACTGTAATTCAATATAACTGGTTTTCTTTGTAATCTTACATATTGTATTTTATGCATTTAAAAAGCATTATTCTGAGGTGTTGCTATGCTTCTTTACCAGACTGCTGCCAAAGAAGACCATGATACAAAAAGGATTCCTACTCCATACTCACATGAGGCAGTCTGTCAAATAACAGGAGTATTTCTGAAGAAGACTTGTTACCCTAAGAAAGGATAGATGTGATCTTCTAATGGCTAATTACTAGTCTGGCAAATTCTCAAAAAACCAAAAAACCCATCTTGGTTCATAAACATATCAAAACTGCATAATTAAAATGAAAACTGCACTATCCCACAGAAGTGTCAATTTCAGATATGTTTAAATAATTATTAAATGAAATACTCACAATCATATCCTCATGGGAGGTATCCACAGTATTAATGACTGAGACCTAAAACCAAAGATTACATTAAACGAAATCATGGCAATTATAAAGCAACGTCCTTAGGAAGATAATCTGATCTATTATTTCCATGTGATGGCCTCATATCTTTTCAAAATTTTCTCAATAGAAACTAGGGGCTATCTCTTGAAGTTTACAAGGGTGAACTGTGGAGCAAAAAAAAAAAAAAAAAAAAAAAGGACATAAAGATCTGTTCCATGAGTTCTGGGCTCTGGACTCTCCTCTGCTACAATGACTGACCTCCCCAGCTTCCTTTAAGCCCCAACTAAAATCCTGCTTTCTACAGGAAGCCTTTCCTCAAAAACCTTCTTAAGTCTTAATTAAAAGGGAAATAATGCCTTCCCTCTGCTAATTGCTTATTTATTCTGTACTTTGTTTGCTTTGTATATATTTGTTTGTATATTGTCTCCCTCATTAGATTGTGAGCTCCTTAAAGGCAGGGCCTGTCTTTTGCCTCTTTTTGTACACCCAGCCCTTAGCAGTGTCTGGCACAAAGATGGCACTTAATGTTTACTGACTGACTGATTTATAATCAAAATGGTTCTAAAGGATAAAAATATAATTTAAAACATTAATGGGAGATCCATCATAATGCATTACCAAGGCTAAATCAAAGGGCAACTGGGTATATGGCTCAGTAGACTGAGAGTCAGGTCTGAAGATGGGAGGTCTAGGGTTCAAATCTGGATTCACAAAGTTCCTAGCTGTATAACTCTGGGCAAGTCACTTAAACCCCAATTGCCTAGCCCTTACCACTCCTCTGCCTCAGAACCAATACATAGTATTTATTCTAAGTGGGAAGGTAAAGATTAAAAAAAGAAAAAAGGCTAGATTATGGATGTTCAGAGTTTATTCCTAATCTTTACAGCATGACAATGCAGGGAGAACATGAACCACTTTCCTAGTAAAAGTCCCAGGGGGAAAACCAACCTCAGAGGTACAACATTCCTTAGGATGAACTATGGGCTTGATTATCAGTAGAGCAATTTGCATTGTTTCCCAGTTCAGTCAATTGTTTGGACTTTGATAAATGCCCAGTGGCAGAGCTTCCTCATAAAAGATCTAGCCTAAGCAGTGAACTTAAGACTTAAAGAAGAGACTCACAGAATTTTAGAGTTGGGGGTATCTTTGGAGTTCAAGCAGGACTGTTCAGGGTCCCCAGGCCTCCTGACTCCTAATTCAGCAGTATTTTCAGGGCACCAGGTGCCTCTATTATCCATTATAAATGATTTTTCCTTTATCCAACATGTGTCCCAGGCAGGGTGCCCCACACGTCTCAGCATAATTTTAGGCTATACTAAGACTTTTGGGACACCCAGTGGAACTGAGATTTATTGAATCTTTAAAGTTTTAAAAGTCTTCCCTTCTGCCTTGGAATGGATACTTAGTATTGATTGATTCTATGATACCTTCTGTCTTAGACTCGATACGAAGTATCAGTTTCAAGGCAATAAAGTGGTAAGGGCTAACTAAACAATGGGGGTTAAGTGACTTACCCAGGGTCACAAAAACTAGTGGCTAAGGCCACATTTGAAGCTAGGTCCTTCTGACACCAGGTCTGGCTCTCTACCCACAGAGTCACCCAGATGCCCTGAATCTTAACTCTCCCGATCACTAAGAAGTTTCAGACCTCACTCAGACAATGCTCCTAACTTAGCCTTCGGGCCCGGATTGGAGGAGGATCATGACCCCCCGCCCACTCATCTCCTTCCCACTCCCCAGAGGTCCCAGTGCCCATTTTCAGTCTCCACTGTTTACAAATTAATCCACCCCTACCCCACCCCTAATCGAACTCGAGCTGGCTCTAGGAGAGCGCGGACTGGGCGGGCGCTTTTCTCTTAATCTTCATAGCCCCGATTTGTCCAGTAAGGTGCCTGGTTTGCGAATGGGAACACACCGGCGCCCAGTCGAAAACTGACCGGCAAAGACCGGGGCAAGCCGGGTCTTTTTCTCCGGTTCGAGCCCCTCATATATGTGCGGGAGAAGAAGAGGTGCAGCCCCACAGGCTGGGTGACACTTCGAAAGCCGCCCCGACATGGGGATAATCACTCAGGGCCAGGCCGCCTCGGAAGCCGGGCTGGGAGCAGCCGCGGGTCTCCTCACAACCGGGCGAGGAAGAGGGGGGTGTGTATGTGTGCGTGTGTGAGGGAAGCTGCGGCCCTTGGCCCGGTCCCATCTTCCCTCCCACCCCATCCCGGGTCTTCTCACATAGACGGGCTAGTAAAGCGGCGGACGCTTACCATGGCGGCGGCGGTGGCGGCGGCGATTCCCGGGCTCGGACGTGGCAGTTACTCCCGACGGCAGCGGCGCTAACCACGGGTCACTTCCGGTGCCGCTGTCAGAGTCCAAGAGAAGATCCGGCCTGGTCCTCCACGGAAAGGCTTCCGGAGCGGAAACGGAGCTGTGGCATAACGGTTCCGAGGCGTCTTAGGCCGCGCAGGCGCAACAACTTGATCTCGTGTAGAGGGCTGGAGTGTGGTGTTTCGTGTCTCTCGCTCTTATGGGAGAAGAGACTTAAGAGCTTGGGGCGAGGGAATCAGAGACTAAGGGCAGGAAGAGATCCCAAAAGCCATCGAGTCCATTACAGAGGAGGAAACCGAAGTTCGGGGAATTTTAGGGACTTGGCCAAAGTGTAGCCATTAAGTGCCTGAATTGGGATTTGAACCCAGGTCTTTAGACTCCAAGCCCACGCTCATCCCGCTACATTCTGCGACCTTACCTTCTTAGTGCCTTGTGCCATTGGGTCAGGTACCACAAGTCCTTGATCCCAGGGCTTTGGCTGCCATAGAGAGAGTAGACAAAGTGCTGGCTAAGGACACCCGTGTTTGAATCCTCCATGCACTGCTGCTTACTCCCTTTCTGACCCTGACCTACCCTCTCTGAGACAGTTTCCCCCTCTGTGAAATGGGTATGAGAAAATATGAACTACCTACCTCATTGGGCTGGAAGGAAAACTAAGACTATATAAATACATTAACTGGCAATCAATTGAACTGAGCTTCTTCCCTTACAATCTAGCTGTTTTCTCCTCTGTCTGTTTCAACCCTAATGCTCTCAATTACTGCCTTTTAAAAAATAATCCCCAAATCTAATTTAATAGGAACAGGAATGGACCTTAGAGATGATCTATTCCAACTCCCTTCATTTTACAGATGAAGAAATTGAAGACCAGAAGAAGTAGGAATTTACTCAAAGACACACAGCTGTTAAGAGACAAAAAAAGTCAAGATTCAAACTGGGGTCTTTTCACTTAAAATCCGGCACACTTTCAACTATAGCATGCTCTTCCTTCCTTTCCTCTTTTTCTTCTCTTTCCCCCCTCTCTTCCAAGTTTTTCTTCCTTTCCTGGTCCACTCTTGTTTCACTGTGTTAAGTTCCTGGAGTTAAAATTTTGCTGTTATTCACTATGGAGAGTGCTAGGCACTTTGTCATCTCCATGGGGAACTTTCACAAAGGTGTTGAATGTCTCAGCAAAGCTAGTTTGACAGGTTCCTGTCTTTGAAGGGCATAAACTCTAAAGTAATAGGAGCATATTACTAATCAGTCAGTTCAGGCTGGGGCTAGAGGAATTGGGGTGAGATCCAAAAAAGGGAGAGAAAATGGTATTAGGGAGAAAAAAGGGGGAGGATCATAGAATTTTAGGGCTAGAAGAGAACTTTCAGGGCATGGTGTCTAGTTAGTGTGTTGTGGGGGGTGGAGGCCCCACTTCCTCTGAAAACATTTTGACAAGTAAGGCAGTATCTAGCCAGGATAGTGCTCCAGAATTAGTCAGGAAGATCTAGCTTCAGATCCTAGTTCAGACACTTAGTGATTGTGGGACCCTGAGCAAATCACTTAATTTCTCTGATCCAGTTTCTTTATAATGTAGTACCAGGGGCAATTAGGTGGCCCAGTAGATAAAGTGCTAAGCCTGGCATAGGGAGGACTTGGGTTCAAATCTGGACTCGGACACTCTTGGCTGTGTGACTCTGGGCAAGTCATTTGCCTAGCTCAGTGGTTCCCAAACTTTTTTGGCCTACTGCCCCCTTTCCAGAAAAAATATTACTCAGTGCCACATGGAAATTATTTATTGAACCCAGAATAGAATGTAATACAAAAAAAGTGTGGTCATCACTGCACTTCTGGATTGCTGCATCACCCACCAGGGGGTGGTAGCGCCCACTTTGGGAATCACTGGCCTAGCTCTTGTCTTTCTATTTTAGAGTTATGACTATGGCAAGAAGTAAAGATTAAGGGGAAAAAAAGAATATAGTATCTATCTATCAGGGTTGTTGTTGAAGGTCAAATGAGATATGTAAGTAAAGCACTTTGCTAGTCATAAAGATCTATAATGTAAGCTATTTACTAACTACTACTATTAATTTGATCCTCCAGCTTCAGTTTGAACACCATTAAGACATTTGGGGATTCTCAGTGGTGCCAAACTCAAATAGAAATAAATGATGGCTGCATATTGACTTAGAAAACCACAAATTAGGGGTCAGCTGGGTAGCTCAGTTGATTGAGAGCCAGGCCTAGAGATGGGAGGTCTGGATTCACATTTGACCTCACACTAGCTGTGTGACCCTGGGCAAGTTAGTTAACCCTCATTTCCCAGCCCTTACTGTTCTTCTGCCCTGGAACCAATACATAGTATTGATTCTAAGATGGAAGGTAAGAATTTAAAAAAAAAAAAAAAGAAAGAAAAAGAAAAGCACAAATTAACATTATTTATGTTGAATTGTATTTTTTATTTATTTTGTTAAACCTTTCCCAATTATGTTTTTTTTTTACCTTTTTTTTTTAATTTTTTTTTAAACCCTTAACTTCTGTGTATTGACTTATAGGTGGAAGAGTGGTAAGGGTAGGCAATGGGGGTCAAGTGACTTGCCCAGGGTCACACAGCTGGGAAGTGTCTGAGGCTGGATTTGAACCTAGGACCTCCCGTCTCTAGGCCTGGCTCTCAATCCACTGAGCTACCCAGCTGCCCCCTCCCAATTATGTTTTAATCTTGTTTTCTTTGGACTCAGAAATTAGGCCATGAGTTGATACTTCTACTTTAATTCCCTACCCCATTGGAGCCTTTCCCAATTTAGTGAACTTCCTTTACCTGGAATTTGACAAGTGAAAAAATTCTGAGATCTCTGAAAGTCTGGGCCACTGTAGCAGGCAACAAAATGAAATGCTTGGGAGAAGATTCCCAGTTAATGAAGGAGGAGAGATATGTGTGTATGTATTTGGTAGTGGGGTGGGATTGGGAAAAGAGAGCAAATCCTGAAGACTAGGGCAAGAATTAAGAGAGGAAAGGGGCACCTGAGAGAGGAGATTATGCTTTGAGAGGGAATAGATTTTAAGAGAAGAAATTAGACCATGCAGAAGGAGAAAGTTCTTGAAGAGAACATGGATCTGGAGGAAGGATAAAACAAGGCCTATGTTGAGAGAAGTCTTGGGAGAAGTGAAACATCCCTTCCCCTTCCTCATCCCCTTCCTCTCCTACCTCCCTAAAAAGAGAGAATAATATTCCTTCAAGGGAATATGTCAGGGATACTAATATTAACTACTGTAGTAATAAAGGCCTCTTTGCTATTTCAGGTTAGGCTCCATTATTTGCTTGAATCATGGTCCAAGGTCTGGCCTTTAACCCTGAAGTCCCAGAAACTTGATACCAACTAAGGTTGATCAGGCTCTGGAGAAATTAATTTCTTCAATCAACTCACAAAGAGAATTATTTAGGACCACAAATGACAATTGATTGATTTACTGATCTATAGCTATATGTATCTGGCTCTAATTATTTGTATAAAGCACCCTTTTTCTGGAAGCCTCGTTCAGTCAGAAAACAAAATAATAGACGAGAAATCTGTTCAGAGAATTTCCTACGGAATTAGGCCAAAGGAATTCAGATGTCCTTAGACACAGTGCAGTAGAAATAGCAGTGGATTTTGAGTCAGCAGACCTGGCTTTAAATTCTATATCTGCCACTTAATGCCCGTGTGATCCAGGAGCAAGCCATTTAAACTCTTTGGGCCTCGATTCTCTCATCTTTAAAATGAAGAAGATCAGACTAGATAGCTGGAAATCTATGATCTATATAACAATTGAGCTAAATAGTCTGATGACTTGCTTTCTCGAATCTAGAGGCTACTGATCTAGAATCAGAATCCAGAATTCCCTGGACAGGACTAGAGAGTTTGACTTTCCAGACCCCCAAGTCTCTTCTTTCTATATTCCATACAACTAGGACTCTCTGGTTGCCTTTTTCTTTACAACTGTGAGACCAGAACACACCAAGGTTCTGATGAATTTTCACTTTATGCCAAGACTGATTTAGGCCATGTGAACAAGAAGTAGGGAAGATGTTTGGAGACTCAGCTCTGGGAAGTTTGTGACTTGACTTATTTTTCTGTCTATTCAAGCACCCTTGATGGGCATCCATCCTCTTATTTATTGCATCAATCTCTCTTTCATAGGGAAGACTTGGTCATAAATATTTTTAAAAACTTCTTCATGCCCCAAATACCACAGAACTCCCATGGACCTTCATAACTAAACTCATTTTTAGAGTTGTAGAGAGAGAATGTGAAAGAAGGAGCAGAAGGAAAAGGAAAGCTCAAAGCAGGTGATGTGAGAATGTGAAGTTATGGGGCAAGGTAAGGAGAATGACCAGAAAGAGAGTTAACGTTAACATGACAGTGTGGGCATAGGCAGGGCTCAGTTTGATAGTCAATAGCCTAGAGAATTTCCCTTCTCCTATCTAATGGGCTCTGATTTCCAGTGTTAAAAACCCTTCCCTATGTGCCCTCCCTCAAAGCTAAAGTTTCCCACTCAAGTGACTGATATACTAATTAATGGTGAAGTATTAATGGCTGATAATGGATGATTGTGTTAACCAATTGCAAAGAATGTATTTGTATATTAACAGCAACATTTGATGCCTTAGAATTTTCGGCTATGTATGAATGGAGAGATTTGGGGCAGAGTGACATATTGCTGTTAAATTATCCCATCTTCCTCTTGTGCACTGGGCCAACACCAATGTGGCATTATCCAAAGTCTTTCCTGCCTAAGCCTTTCCTTATTTACATTAAACACTAAAGTGGAGTAGTCAAGAAAAAGACCAGACCAAATCAATTTGAATATTTCCAACCTCATTTGATGATCATTTCCTTTGATTTTTTTATTGTCCTTTTGCCAGGTAATTCTTATATCTTGAAACTGTAAAGAGAAAAATATTGGGAACAAGCAATGACCTTTTGGCATCTTCCCTTTTCCCCCCTCTTCATTTTTAGCTTTCATTCCCCCCAGGATAGCATCTAATTATTTCTTGAATAATCACGTCTCATGGGTTCTTAGAAAATTTGAGAAGTTTGCTTCCTATTATGTATTCCAAATTAGTTTCTTTTTAGTTTTTGTGCAGTTTTTTTTTTCTGGTCTCTTCATCTCAGTTAGTCTAAAATTAGTTCCTTCAATTGAGTGCTAAACTCTTCAGGATTTCATTCACTTCAATTAACTTCCCTTAGAACTCTCCTTGGCTTTGTAAATGAGGTCTTAACTGATTCTCAGGCCCTTCTATTGCCCTTTGGTGCCTGCAATGGCTTTCTCTAAGAGGTTTTTGCCTTTGGTCCCAAGGCCTTGGAATAGCTGTGTTGAGGTTTGTGCTTGAACACACCTGCCTTCCAGGATAGGTGTCACCTAAAGCAACCTTTTCCACATAGTAATATCTAGAGGCATTCCCAGAAAAGCCACCCCAAGGTCAAGATGCAATCTGGGTCTGTGTCCTCTCAAAAACGACCCCATTGATTCCTTTTTATAGTCAACTAGAAGATGCAGTTTATTCAAAGCAAAGGCATTTGGTGAATTAGTATAGTGAGAAAAGTAACAATAGAACATTCTTCCCAGAAATCTGGGGCATGTGGTCCAATGTATTGGAAGACTAGATACAGAGAGTGGTCAAATATGGACACATATGTAGGAAATGAGGCCAGGGCACAAACCCGGAGGGGCAGTACCTGCCACTGATGCTACCAAGGTCTGTAGGTAGTAAATGGCAGAATTGGAATTTGAACTTAGATACTTTGACTCCAAATCCAGCACATCTTCTATACCAGCCTGCCTCCATCCTTCAGGAGACCCTATAGGTCAATCATTCAACAGTCAGAGGACAACCATACATTAAGTCCCCACTATATGCTAGACATCATGCCAAACACTGGAGATAAAAGGCAAAAGACAGACCCTGCTGTCAAGGAGCTCACATTTGGATGGGTTCTAGGCTCTAAGATTTGGAGAATTTTGAAGGACTTTGTGAAATAGAAAAGGACTAGTTTAACTTCCTATTATTTAGTCCACAAGCTGAAAACTGTGAGCTTACTTGGTGAACATGACCTAGAACATTCATCCTTCTGATGTAGGTTGTTAGAAGTCGAGATTATTTTACTTAACCAAACCAGGCTTTATGATCATTTTTGCCTACCTAGAAATGAGCTAAAAGGGGCCCATCTGAGAAGCCTTTTCTTTATTTCCCCCAGGATGATATCCAAAAGTCTCTTGACATGGTTGGCTGTACTCTATAATGCTGGCCTTACCTATAGGCAGAGTAGGATTTCAGGGGAGCCAGGTAGAATCTCCCCATCTGAAAAAAGATACCTTCCTACTGGTTTACTGACAGCTGAAGGGAAAGAACCTTAGGCTAGGGAGTCAGTACCATAACCCAGGCCCTCCTCACCTTTTCCCTCAACTATTGCACAAGTCTCCACAGGTTTCCCTGCCTCCAGGCCCTTTTTTTCTCCATTCTATCCTTCACACAGCTGCCCAGATGATATTCCTAAACCACAGGCATAACCTTGACAGGACTTTAATCATGGAACTGCAGTAACTCCTTATTGCCTTTATATAAATAAAGCCTAAACTCTTCTGTCTGCCATTGGAAGTCCTTCACAATCTGGCCCTAGCCAATTAAAAACATGCTCACTTTCCCTCTTAGGATAAACATTGTATATTGGTTCCAAGGTAGAAGAGCAGTAAGGGCTAGGCAATGGGGAATATGTGACTTGCCCAGGGTCACATAGCTAGGAAGTGTCTGAGGCCAGATTCGAAGTCAGGAGGATGAGTTTTCTTGACTCCAGCTCCAGAGCTCCATCCACTGCACCACCAAGCTGCTTTAATGTTCACTTACTTTAAGTAAGTACTTTAAGGTTTACAAAGTTCTTTAATCACAATTATACCTGTTTTTATCCCCATTTTATAGTTGAGTAAGCAACTACTGAAAAGTTTGGTGACTTGCGTAGGGACACTCAGCGAGTGTTAGAATAAAAATTTGAACCCAAGTCACTATACTATGCTGATTCTTTGAATTTGACTATATTTCTTGGAGTCTCAGTTTCCTCATCTGTAAAATGAAGATATTAGACTAGAGGATTTTTAAGATTCCTTTTAAATCCTATGATTTCAAGTTCAGGCTTGAGAATTTAGTTTATAAGCATATTTAGGTGAAAGGAATTATTCATTAAAGTCTCAGACTGTGCATTTACGTGATGGGTGAAGGTGGGGCCTGTTTCTGCTTCTTCCACATAGTAGCAGAGATCTCAGAGAGAACCATCACTTGGTGGCAGGCTTTTACCATGTTTATAGACATGAATTTCCTTCATCATATTCGCCTAGCTCCGGGCACTAGCCCTTGGCAGGTGACTCCTGGGTCCATTCATTTTCCTTTCAGTGTCTCCCTCTCTGTCTATTTGGATATCCTTTTGCAATCCCTCTCTCTGGCCCATGGTGCTAGCTTGGATACACCATCAATTCCTGGGCAGGCCTTGTGCTCTGACCCTTTCCCTCCTATCTTCTCCTCTTAAAGCATTACGGCTTTCTGTTCTTAAATTTAATGACACCATAAGGCAGCAATGCCATATATTAGAAAAACTGCTGGACTATGAATCAGGACACCAGAGTTCCAATGCAAGGTTTATCATGAGCAGACTTTATGATTTTGGACAAATCACTTCACTACAGGCCTCAGTTTCTTTATCTGTAAAACAGTACATAGGATTATTAATGATTGCTAATTCATTTGTGTTGAGTTACAAAGTATAATCTCTATCATAAGTATTAATATTTTAACAAGAAATAGAGACATATTAAGCCAAGTAAATTAGGTGCTAATTAATTTAACAAAATTAAAAGATGGGATTTTGGTTTTGAAGTTATCTCTGTTTAAGACTTAGATATCTACTTTGGCACTAACTCTGTCTCCTTGACAGGGTCTAAAGGTACCCTTTCCCTAAAAACATAAATGCTCCACTGACACCATTCCAAGAGATGATTGGTTGACTAGATCATGGCTGCTGGGCATGAAAAAATGTCACCATAGAATAAAGAAGAAAGAGAAAAGAAAAACCAAAGCAGTTCAGCAGAACTAACCAACCCATCAAGTGAGTCTCACAGTAGATGCATAAATCACATAATCCCCCACTTCTGCAAAGAAGGAAAGAAGGAAGTACATTTTCTTACTTCTTCTTTAGAACTAAGATGAGTCATTATAATCACACAACATTGTTTTATTTTGTTCTTTTTCTCTCTATTTTTATTATGTATATTGTTACTTTACTTTTTATCAGTTCATATAAATCTTCTCATGCTTCTTTGTTATTCATGTTCATCATATTGATTATTTATTTATATATTTATTTATTTATTTTAGGAAATGGGGGTCAAGTGACTTGCCCAGGGCCACACAGATGTTCATCATATTTTAATGGCACAGCAGTATGCCATTACATTCCCGTACCATTTGGTTGGTTGGTTGTTGTTCTTCATACTTGAAGAAGACAAAAATGACATCCCTATGTTGGGGTCAGTGTAATGTGTCCAATTGTGGCTGATAAAACCGACATGATGCAGCTTAGGCACAAATAGCCCATATGAACATTTGGGATGGAGATGTCTCTAAATTTACACATGTCACATTTCTTTTGAACTACTGCAATTCTGCTTTGCTCATAGAGCACAGGACCTTCTTTGATGTGGGTACAGCTGCAGGATTGTCCTGTGCTAATGTCCCCCATGTTTCACAGTTGATACTAAAGTTCTTCAGAAAGACCTTGAATGTCCTTGTATGCCATTACATTCAGGTACTAAATCTTTCCCAGATTAGTATTGTTTTCTAAATCAGTTAACTTGGAAGACTACACTTTTATTTCATGGTGGGCTCTAGTCTCTTACACTATTTTGGAAATTCTTTTTTGGGGGATTGTTTTGGGTCAGTTTATGATTTCCTTGAGAAGACCAATTTCAGTTTTTAGAAGGCCAATTGCTACCCTATTTGCTAGGCAAGGCTCCAAATGACTTTGGCCCAAAAATTCCTCCTTCAAGATTTGCTGCCTTTGGAAAAGAAAATGGAAAAAAATGAGAAATATAGAAGAAAGAATTAAAAAGGGAATTAACAGCTTGGGAGAAGAGGTACAAAGCCTTACCCAAGGAACAAACTCTCAAAATTAAAGACCAGTGACTCTATAAGACAATATATTATTATTATACTTTATATTACATTAATATGCATTTATATTATATAATATAAGTATATTATATATCATAATATTATATATTATAGAGACAAGTGTCTTTAAGACAATAGGAAATATTAAAACAAAGTCAAAAGGCTGAAAAATAGAAAAATGCAAAGTATTAAAAAAAAACTGACATGGAAAACATGTTCAAAATGGCAGAAGCAGTCCTGAAGACAGGTTTTCCATGAATCATGACCTCCATAATACCATGCCATGGTATCTAGTGGCATCCTGATGGGAATAAGGATGTGGCTTTCTAAGGTGACTACTTTTAAGGCAATGAATCTATTTGGATGGATAGATTCTTGGTTTTGTTTTTAAAATCTTTACCTTCTGTCTAAGACTCAATACTGTGTTTTGGTTCTAAGGAAGAAGAGTAGAAAGGGTTAGGTAATAGGGGTTAAGTGACTCACCCAGGGTCATATAGCTAGAAAGTGGTTGAGACCAGATTTGAACCCAGTACCTCCTGTCTCTAGGTTTGGCTCTCAATCTGCTGAGCCACCTAGCTACCCCTTGGATTGGTTTTTAATATGCTTGTTAAATAATCCTTTGTAGTTACATTTTGTTTAATGAGGTGGCAAGCAACATGGTACAAGATAAGATTTTTAAAAATTAAGTATTTCTTGATGCATTTTATTTTTATATCACAGTTCTGGATACACTATTCTCCATCTATCTCTAGATTCTTCTTTTTTTTTTTTTAAAAGAAAAACAGTTAAGCAAAATGAACTATCACAGCGATTTATGCTTAATTGTATGCAACACTCCACATCTAAAGTTTCCTACCTCTCTACTGAAAACCGAATTAAAAAAAAATATTTTTAATGTGAGTACTGGGAGGAAAAATCGGAAAAGAAATGAGTAATATAGAAGAACTAAAAAGGGAATTAACAGCTTGGGAGAAGAGGTACAAAGACTTACCCAAGGAACGAATACTCTCAAAATGAAAGACCAGTACTCTATTAGACAATAATAAATATTAAAATAAAGTCAAGGCTGAAAGAAAAAGAAAAATGCAAAGTATCTCATAGTAAAAACAACTGACCTAGAAAACAAATTAAGTAGAACAAATTTAAGAACTTTCAGTACTACCTGAAAGCTGTAACCAAAAAAAGAAGCTATGCATTATACTTCAAAAAGTCTTAAAAGAAAAATGTCCAGATCTCTTAGAACAAAATTGCAAAGCAGACACCTCCTGAAAGAAATCCCTAAATGAAAACTCCCATGAACATTGTAGCTAAAATCCACAGCCCCAAGTTAAAAAACAAAACAAACAAACAAACAAAAACCTGCCAACAGTCAGAAAAAAAGTGTTCAGGCAACTAAGAGCCATAGTCAGGATCACACATGATTTCAACCACCACTCTAATGGAATCAAAATCTTAGAATATAATATTCCAGAAAGCAAAGGAGATGGGCTTTTAGCCACAAATAACTTACACAGCAAAAATAAAATTGTACAAAGGACTTCCATGCATTATAAAATAAGACTTCCGAGCATTCCTAATGAAAAGACCAGAGCCGTATAGAAACTTCAAAGTTAAAAAATGAGAGGCAAGAGAAACAAAATGGTAAATACAAAGGAATAAGTATAAGACTAGTCAAAGATAATCTGCTTCTTTTCTAATATGGGGTGATAATATATGTCCCTTTTGATCCTTGTCAGCCTTAGGGTTCATAAAGGCCTGAGAATGGTTCTGTTATGTCATTATGATCTTAAGAAAAGAGAGGGGAAGAAGAATACACTAGAGTAGAGGGAGAAAGAGAAAGGAATATTACAGAAAATTATCTTACATAATTTGGATGTACTAATAAAAGTTTGTAAAAATAAGGCAAAAGAGGAGAGTGACTGGTACTTGAACCTCACTATCTGAAAATAGGAAGAAAACATACAGAATTGAGTACAGAAATATATTTTGCTTAATAGTGGAATGGGAAAAATGGGGAGAAGGAAAAAATGGAATTAGAAGGAAGAATTAGTTGTAAGCATAAAAAATCTAAAGCTATACAAAATTATTCTAAATTCTTTTTTTAACATTTATTAATATTCATTTTTAACATGGTTACATGATTCATGCTCCTACTTTCCCCTTCACCCCCCCCCCCCGCACTCCCCCCACCCATGGCCGATGCGCATTTCCACTAGTTTTGTCATGTGTCCTTGATCAAGACCAATTTCCAAATTGTTGGTAGTTGCATTGGTGTGGTAGTTTCGAGTCCACACCCTCAATCATGTCCACCCCGACCCATGCGTTCAAGCAGTTGTTTTTCTCTAAATTCTTTTTTGAGGCATCAAGACTGGGAATTTGAAGGTGCTCCCATCAATAGGGGAATAACCAAACAAATTATAGTATTCATTGGTGATGAAATTTTATTATACTATAAGAAATCAGTAAACATTTATTATGTGCCTACTAAATGCTAGAGATACAAAAAGAAGCAAAAGACAATCCTTATCTCCAAGGAGGTAACAATCTAACAGGGGAGTCAATATGCAAAGAAATATCCACAAAGCAAGCTATATATACAGGATGAATAGAAAAAAAAATAACAGAGGGAAGGCACAATAATTGAAAAGAATAAGGGGAAGATTTCTGGGCAAAGATGAGAATGTAAGTTAGGATGTAAAGGAAGTCAAGGTTGTCAGAGTTGAAGAGGGAGAACCTTCCAAACATGGGGGACAGCCAGAGAAAATGCCTGGAGCTGAGAGATGGGGAATCTTGTTGTGGAATGGCCAGGCCAATGTCTCTTGATTGAAGAGTAAGTGATAGGGAGTAAGGTTAAGAAGACTAGAAAAGTAGAAGGGGGCTAGTGTACAAAGGGCTTTCTATTTGAATCTGGAGGTGATAGGGAATGGAGGTGGTGGAGGTGACATAATTGAACCTATGCTTTAGAAATATCACTTTGGTGACTGAATGGAGGCTGGATTGGCCTGGGGAGAGACTTGAGGAAGGCAGGCAGACCCACCAGCAAACTGCTGCCATAATCCTTGTAAGCAGAGGAAAATGAGTGAAGGTACAACCAGTACTGGATAGGGTGGCAAGTCACTTACCCCCAATTGCCTAGTCCTTACAGCTCTTCTGCCTTGGAACCAAAGAATAGTATTGATGCTAAGATGGAAGGTAAGGGTTAAAAAAAAGACATCCATTGTTGGGGGTTGGGGAATGGGGTTTGCATGATGATCCATGGCAGTTCAGAATCACTGGGATGTGAAGGAAGTGACCAGGTATGAGTGGAAGGGGCCAGAGTTGACTTGATGGTCTCCTTTTCCCAGTGGAGGGTGAAGATTGGGCTGGAGGCAAGTACAGTGTAAGATGGGAGGCACAAGGTGAGATGACCAGGTGGGAAGTCCTGCTTCACTACTTGTCTCCCTCTGAAGGGTGGAGATTAAGCAGGAAAAGAGCATAGCCAGAGATGGAAGGCTAACCTACACAGTCAGAGAAAGACATCCTGTTCCCCTCTGACTTTCCTATTCCTTTTACCTCAAGGGACACCCATCCCATTTGGGAGCTCAGGCTGGCAGCAGAAAGTAGAATTTGCTTTTTTGCTGGCACAGATGGAAACTGTCACTTTGGGGCAGGTGAAGACCTTTGGGACCAGTGGAAGACTCTCAGGCCCATTCCCTTGGAATGCATAATAAAATGATGAAGAGAATGGTTTCAGAGAAACTTGGGAAGATTTGTATGAACTAATGTAGAATAAAGTAAACAGAACCAGGAGAACAATTTATACAATAACAATACAGTAAAAAACAATTTTGAAAAATTTAGTAATTCTGATCAGCAGAATTTATAAAGTACCTATTGTGATATTCCAGGCACTGTGAGGAGCACTTTTTAAAAAAACAACACAAATATTACCTCATTTGATCTTTACAACAACCCTGTGATGTTGCCTGGATCTACTTCATCACCTAGTTGCCTCTGAGCTCTGGACCTGGCATCAGGAAGTTCTGAGTTCAAGTTTCATATCAGATAGACCCTTACGAGCTATATAACCCTGGGCAAGTCACTCAACCCAGTTTGCCTCTGTTCTTCTCTGTAAAATGGGGATGATAATAATACCTACCTTCTGGGGTTTTTGTGAGGCTCAAGTGAGATATTCATTAAAAAGTGCTTCCCACAGTGCCTGGAATAGAGTAGGTATTTAATAAATGCTCATCCTTCCTAATTTGTGTATTCTTTGCTTCCTTCCAGAAGAATGTAAGCTCTTTGAGTTCAGGAATTCTGTCTTTGAATCTGCATTGCCTCGCATAATGCCTGGCATTTAGTGGGAGCTTAATAAAATACTTGTCAAAGCTCTGAACTGAACTGAACTGAGCTGAGTTGAATCGCTTTCTCTCTTTGTCTTCCCTGCCCTGTTCTCTTCCCAGCTGTGTCCAAGATTCTAACCTCAGTGACTTGTGGATGCTTCTATTTCCATGTTCAGCTTAGGCTTAAGAAAAACAAATCAGCCCTTTTTTTTTCCTGTGGCTTTTTGAGAGTGAGTGTATTTCTTAGGCATGGTGCCAGGTGGATGAGTATGGAAATCCTGGGTTGCTATAACAATAAAGTTTGCTATAATTTTCCCCAGAACAGTTGCTCTGGGAGCTCCTATCTGTCAGCCGTTGGTTCTTAAGTATCCCTTGTACTGAGCACCATCTGTAGCAGGAGCCCCATGGAGCAATCTGAAGCTCCACATTGGCCCAATCCTTGAGGCCCCCCACCCCCTGCTCAGCCCTTATCGAGAATGCAAACAGACCTTTTCTCAAAATAACCACAATATCCAAACCCCTTAGTCTGGAATTCAAGGCCCTCTACAATCTGGCCTCAACCTACCTTTCAAACTCCATCTCTCTCTGCACCCTTATATGCTCCCAGCTCTAGCTGGACTGCTCCTCTCTCTGTCCTTTGAGTATGTCTTGGACATTTCTGCCTCTAATCCTAGTATTCCCCCTCTCCCCCTAGAATGCCTTCTGTCCTCTCCTGCAATCGAAGCCTACCATTCAGTGCAACTCAATAAACTTCATCAATTAAGTACTGACTCTGTGCAAGGATCAGAGGATCATAGATTCAGAACTGGACAGGACCTTAGAGGCCATCCAGTCTAACCCCCATCATTTTAAGTGACTTGCCAAGGATCACACAGCTAAGGCAAGATTCAAACTCAGGTCTTTCTGATTTCAAGTTCTACAACTCTATCCAGTCTGGTAAGGGAAAAGGGAGGGAAAGGAATATGAATTCCTGTAACACCTACTATGTGCAGGTGTGATGCTAAGCACTTTTTATAAATATTATCTCATTAGATCTTCACGAAATTCTGGGAAATAGGTACTATTATTATCTCCATGTTATAGTTGAAGAAACTGAGGCAAGCAAAGTTAAGTGATTTGTTCAGGGTCACACCACTAGTTAAGTATCTGAGACCAGATTTAAGCTCAGGTTTTCTTAATTCCAGGTCCAGCACTCTATCCACTACACTACCAACAAGGTCTGCCACCATAGCCTCTGGCCATGCTAGATGTAGTTAAAAGTTTAATAATGGGGCAGCTAGGTGGCTCAGTAGATAGAGAGTCAAGCCTAGATGCAGGAGGTCCTGGATTCAAATCTGATCTCATATACTTTCTAGCTATGTGACCCTGGGCAAATGATTTAACTCCCATTGCCAAGCTCTTATCACTCTTCTGCCTTGGAACCAATACTTTCTATTGATTCTAAGACAGTAGATAAGGGTTAAAAAAATCTTAACAGTTTCTGTCCCTCAAGGAACTTATTGGGGAAGCTTATAATTGAGCTTATTATTCTATTGGGGGAGGATGCAAAATATACAAATAAGGATAAGGTTAGTTGAAAATGGAGAAAGCACTAAAATTTAGGGGGAGGGTGAGGAAATCAGGGAGGGCTTCATAGAAGAAACAGCCTCTGAGTCTTAAAGGAAGACAAAGATTCTGAGAGGCAGAGATTTAGAGGAAGTACATTGGTGGAGGGTGGGTAGGCTGAGGGGTTGTACAGTAAGGGATGGAATATTAGGCTGGGAGGAGTATAATATAAAACTAGGTAGCTAGGACAAGAAGACTATTTTTTACCCTTGAGGGAATGGGTTTCTGAGCCCGGGGAAAGCCATGTTCAGATTACTTTGCTTTATGGCAGATTCGTGAAGCATAGATTGGAGAAGAAAGAGCCTAGAGGCAAGAAGACTAATTTGTAGGTTAACGTAATAACAGTCCAATGGAAGGAGATGAAGACCTGATCTTAGGTGGTGACTATATGAATGGAGAGAAGGGAATAGACCCAAAACTTGTTCACTGATTGCATATGGAGCGTAAGGGAGAGGGAAGAATGGAAGATGACTTTTGCAAGCCTCAGTGACTTGAAGGATATGGTTCTGCCCTCAGTAGAGATGAACGATTCAGAGCTGTAGCATCCTTAGAGGGGAAGATAACAAGTCCTGTTTTTGGAGTATGAGATGCCTATTTGTCATAAAGGAAGAGATATTTCTCAGTCAATTGGTGATGATGCAAAACCCAGGAGAGAGATTATGCCTGGATAAACCGTTTTTGGGAATCATCTGTGTGGAGATATTAAACAAACCCATGGAAATGGATAGAACTGCTGAGAGAGAAAGTAGAAAGAGACTTGGATTAGCACTTTGGGGGAAAACCACACTTAGAGGGTGGGAGTAGAGAGTGATCTAGCAAAGGAGCCTGAGAAGGAAGGTTTGGTAGAGTAGGTGGGGAGAGTAGAGAGAACATTGTAGTGGAAGCCAAGAGAGGAGACAGCACTGAGGAGGAGGAGGAGGAGGAGGAGGAGGAGCATAATTAACAGCATCAAGACTTTGTAGGGAGGTCAGTGAAGATAAGAACTGAGAAAAGGCCATTGGATTGAACAATTAAGAAATCATGAGGAACCTTTGAGCAAGCAGCTTCAGCTGAGTGGTGGAAGCCAGATTGCTAGGGGTTGAGAAGAGAGTGGGTAGTGAGGAAGTGGAGGCAGTGAGTGTAGATGAGTCTTTCTAGGAGTTTGAGAGCAAGAGGAAAGATTTAAGGAATGTCTTGGTTTATTAACTCTTATTTAAGTTTCTGTGACATTGCAAGCAGATTTACTTTTGTTTCTCCAAAACACTGCTGATAAGGGCCCTAAAGAGAAATATCTTCTCTCTCTCTCTCTCTCTCTCTCTTGGATCGACCCCACCTCTCTCTGTCTTTTTCTCTCTAAATATAGATATGAGATATATAAAGATTAATACATATTGTGTATAATCATATATACATACATACATATATATATATATATAGTCCATGTATAATTGTTCATTCATTTCAGTCATGTCCAACCCCTCATGACCAAATTTGGGGTTTTCTTGGCAAAGATACTAGAGTGGTTTGCCATTTCCTTCTCCATCTCATTTTAATGAAGAGGAAACTGAGGCAAACAGGGTGAAGTGACTTGCTCTGGGTCATACGGCTAGTAAGTGTCTGAGGCTGAATTTGAGCTCAGGTCCTCCTGACTCCAGGCTGGGTTCTCTATCCACTATACCACCCAGATTCTCTTGTCTATAATAATAGCTAGTTAATGATAATATAGCACTTTACACATGCTGTTTCATTTGATACTTACAACAACAACACTATGAAGTGGATGTTTTTACTGTCTTCATCTTACAGATGATGAAACTGAGGCACATAGATGTAAGTATCTGAGGTAGGATTTGAATTTGGGTCTTTCCAACTCTACCTCTATCAACTATACCAATAGTTGCCCAAACATTTAGTGACTTATTTCCTCTAAGAATAAAATATAAGCTTCTCAGTTCAGCATTTAAAGTCCTCTACAGTATGCTTTCCACCTACCTTTCTTGGCCTACTTTACATCACTCCCCTTTCCAAATTCTAAGTTCTAGTCTACTTGCTGTTTCTCAAACTTGGCATGGTCTCTCATGCCTCAGTGTTTCTGCACAGACTTTGCCCCAAGCATGGAGCACCCTCTCTCCTTCTTATCTGCCCTCAAAGTTCAGTTTTAGTGCCATCTACTATGGGAATCTCTTCCAGATCTCCTATCCTACTCCCTTTACATTGACTTTTCTTCTTAACTTGAGTTTCCTGGTGGAATGTAAATTCCTTAAGGTCAGGGGCTATTTTCCACTTTTTATCTTTGTATCCCCTGTTCCTAGCACTATCTCTTGCAATTAACAGGAGCTTTATAAATTCTTGTTGAATTGAACTGTTGAATTATTTGGGATTCCAGGCCAGACATCATGTAGGCCAGAAGAATAGCTTTATCAGGCTGCTGGGAAGTTTTGTTTTATAATCTTCTAGAAAGTTGTAGCATCATTTGGTTCTTTCAAACATTACAGTTTACCCATTTATGAATATAGTCCCATAAGCCCTTGTAGAATATTAGCAATGTGCAGAATTATACCTAGGATGGAGCTTTTTTGCCAGCACGCCTTAATGGGACATTAGTTCCTCTCCACTTTGGTCTGGAGAGCTCTGCCATTGTTTCTCATGACTCTGGACCAAGTTCCTCTGGAGGTTCAGAGGGAAGGCAGTGCCAAGAGAGGGCTGGAGAGCTTGGTCATAGGTTGAAGGAGGTGGAGAAGGACATAAGTCCACCCATCTGAGATTTTTCTCCTGATACTTGTGTTCTCCCTAGACTAGAGGTTCTCCTTGTGTTCTCCCTAGAGGTCAGGTGCCTCTCTACATATTCTTTTCCCTATTGGAATAATCCCTAGTTTCCTCCTGCCTTCCCTTTTCACCATGCCCTCTAGAGCTCTTGATTATTTAGGGACTCTCCTTCATCCTGGATCACTTCCTCTAATCTTCTTTCCTTCTTTACTAGGTAATGAAACTCAAATTTCTCCTGAAGCCTTGGACTCTCTCTTGGCACCCTCTCCAAAGCTGCCTGCTTCTTCTCTCACACCCCATTGATTCTCAGGGCCAGGAGTGAGAGTTGGAATACTTGGTGCTCCCCTGCCCACTTTGAAACCCTCCTTCTGCCTCCATCACCCAGCAACCACCTCTTCTCTTTGAAAACTGACTATCTTGTTCAGATCCTTTTTCTTTATCACCTACGTACCTTTAGGACATTGTCCTTCTTCAATAATTTTGATATCTGGTTCAGTCTCCTCCTCTCAGTATTCCAACCTCCTCCTCCTCCCTCATTTTTCTCATGACCTCCTGATCTGTTCTGCCTCCCCAGTAGAACAAAAACTCCCTGAAGGCTGGGACAATATCACTTTTATTTCTGTATCTCCAATGCCTTGCATAGTGCCTGCTAGCCAGCTAGCCCTTAATGTCTGCTTATTGATTGGTTGATTTCCTCATTGGCTCTCCTCAGGAGATACGACTGGATTTGGCAATGAAAAAACTCCCTTGGGCTTCTGAGACTGGAGCCAAAGAGATGAGGGGGCGAAGGAGGGGACATGCGGGAGCTCACACCAGTTAGCCTGATTTTCTCATTAAAGTAGGAGGTGAGATCGCCTGCTGAGAGAGAGGGGGTGAAGGTGGTTGGAGTACTCAAGGCAAGCTAAAGCTTGGAACAGTTACTGTGGGGAGTGTGATAGAGAGTTGATTGAGAGCAGAGAAAGATTGATGGGAAGAAAATAGGACCCAGTTGAGATTAGGAAGGGGAATTTGGAGAGAGAGATTGGTTGGTATGGATGTGTGACTTCTTCCAGCAGTTTGGAGGAGCAGCTTGGGAGGAAGGGTAAAGAAGGAAACTCCCTGCATGACCCTGGCCCTAGGCTTTTGTGCTCTTGAGGAGGATGTGGCTTCGGCCCTGGGAAAGCTATCCAAGGCCAACTCAATCCCTCATTGGCAAGTCGCTGTTGAACAAAATCATATTGGGGTGTTTCATTGACCAAGGAATTGTGTATGATCTTAGTATATACAGAGGAGACTTTTTGTTGAACGAAGGCTTTTAAGGCTGCTTTTTGCTCCATGAATCAGGTCTTGTTGAACCTGGCAAAGCACTGATCCTTACTGGGCCTTGGCTCGGTATAATGGAAAGTGTTCTAAACTCAGTCATCAATCTGGGTCCTTCTGGACTAGATCATCTGTCCTTTGGGGGCCAGAGTGGTATCATGCGATGGAGGCTGCCAGCTTAGCTGACCTTAACTGATCAAGGCTCCTCCTCCTCCTAGGGACTTGGCATTTCTACTTAATTCCTCAGGAGTTTTTGAGGGAACATTGACCACCATTCATCTCTGGGTATCGGGGGATAAGTGCTTCTGGTAGAAGCTGACAGAAAGTATAATCCAAGCCAGGCCTAGAGATTGGAGGAACTGGGTTCAAAAGTGAACTCAGATACTTCCTCGCTGGGTCATCCTTAGCAAATCACTTAACCCCCATTGCCTAGCCCTTACCACTCTTCTGCCTTGGAACCAATACGTAGTATTGATTCTAAGATGGAAGGTAAGAGTTAAAAAGAAAAAGTGTTTTCCATCTAAAGTATCCATTGCATATTCACTCTCCCTGAGAATCCCAGCTTCTTCAGAGGTCTGTAGTGAGGTTCCTTGTGTTTGTTGATGGAGGAGAAGTAGAAAGACCTCTAAAATTGGTATCCAAATGCATAGAGTACCAGAGTACACAAAGCACTTGGCCTGGAGTCATGGAAGACTTGAGTTCCAATTTTACCTCAGACACTATCTGTGTGACCCTAGACAAGTCACTTAACTTATTTGCCTCAGTTTCCTTATCTGTAAAATGAGGATAATAATAGCACCTACCTTCCAGGGTTTTGGTAAGAATAAAATGAGATAATAAGAATAAAGTGCTTCACTGATACCTACTTGGTGCTATATAAATACAATTTTTATTATAAGACCTGTTTTCAAGTCCTGGCTTTCATTCTAGTGTCACTGTAGTCAAGTCACATCACCTCTATGAGTATCAATTTACTTATCTATAAAATGGGGATAATACTTTTACTTTCAGCCTCACAGGGTGGTTGTAAGGAAAGCCCGTTGGGAATTGAACAGTAGTATTCTAAAAGCTCGAGTTATTCCTGTAAAGTGTTGTATGAACTGTGAGCTGTTATTATTATTATTATTAAAAAATTGTAAATCAGCTCATCTGATGCATGGGTAAAACTGTCAGAATCTATCTGGTCATGTCAGTGTTAAATGCTGACAAGTTCCGTGGGTTGGAGACCAGGTAGTTTTAGGGAAATTGCCCTAGTTTTGTAATTGGTTCCCAGGGCTCTCCTCGACGATTATTAAAATACTGACATGAAATCTCACTGAGAAATTGCTCCAGGTCCTATATTTATCATTGGCTTCATGGTGACAAGCAGAGGCCTTTCTACAGAACGTCATCTCTGGTACGTTTGAAGGTCAGATAATTAATTTTCCTCAGCAAGCCTCAGATTTGCAAAGGGAAAAGGGACCCAAGTACATCTGTGCCTTGTTCACAAGGTACAAGCATCCTTTGATTAACAGGAACTCACATAGACCAGAGTTCCTAACCTGAGGAGATGGTGAATTAAGCTCTATGTTCATTCTTCAGAAACTTTCCAAATTGGGGTGGGGAGCAGGGTAGTAGCCAAGGCTGTATCTAGTGTCTAGATCTCGAGCTGGAAGGGTCTTTGAGTCCAAATATCTCATATTAAAGAGAAGAAAACTGTGACATTGTTCAAGGTCATAGGGAAATAAGAAATAGACTCAGGATTTGAACTCAGGTTTCGTGACTGAATTCAGTACATCTTCCACTGCACCAAGCTAAGCCCTAACAAAGGCAGCTAAGTGGCACAGTAGATGGAGTGAAGTCAGGATGACCAGAGTTCAAATCTGACCTCAAAGTCTTATTAGCTATGTGGCCTTGGATAAATCATTCAACCTTATTTCCATCAGTTTTCTCATCTGTAAAATGAGCTAGAGAAGGAAATGGTAAACTACTCCAGGATCTTTGCAAAGAAAACGCCAAATTGGGACAGGACTGAAAAACAACCGAACAACAACAAAGTCCCAATAAAGATCAGAGCCTTCCTAGAGATTCAACAAGACCTAATTTATGAAGCAAAAATAGCCACCTTAAAAGTCCTCCCCTAACAGAGAGTTAAGATCATAAATGATTCCTTGATCAATAGAACCCCAGATATGATTTTGCTTAATAGCAAGCCTCTGATTATTGATGTTAAGGAAGATTGTACTTGACAAAGGTTTCCATTCCTGCTCTGGAGCATGTCCTGTACAGAATCAAATAGAAGATGGGCTCCCTATAGATAATGCCATGGATGGGCAAGTCCAAGATCCCCATGCCACTGCCAGTCTTGAGTCTAGCCTGCTACCAGCAGCCACTTTCTAGAGGGCAATCCTCGAGGAAAAGGAGACCAACACCCTTGTCACTACCACTACCAACTGCCAAACAACTGCCACCTGTTATTGTTTAGTCGTCTTTTCACTGTGTCTGACTCTGGGCATCTGCTTTTGGGGTTTTCTTGGCACAGATCCTGCAGTGTTTTGCCACATTTTTACAGATGAGAAAACAGAGACAAACAGGGTGAAGTGATTTGCCCAGGGTCACACAGCTAGTAAGTATTTGAGGTCATATTGGAACCCATATTTTTCTGACTCCAGGCTGGGCACTCTATCCACTGTACCACCAGCCTTCCATGGGCAAGTAAATCCAAAGGGCCCCTGGGAGGAGCAGCACCTCTCACACTGCTAGTTCTACTTCCAGCTTGTTCTCTTGGTAAAGATCCAGAGAAGCAACCCTACTAGTTTCCTGTGTAGGTGCCCCAGATCTGCTTCTCCCCCACCCATCACAACTACTGAAAGATCTGGGAAAGAATGTTCTCATGCCAAAGAGCCTTGGCACTGCCAAATGGTTCAATATTAGGAGGTGGATGGCATTATGGATGAGAATGACTCTAAGGACCATAAAGTCTAAACCTCCTATATGGGCTGAGTCTCCCATCAGAATGCGAGCTCCTGGAGGGTAGGGAGGGACTGCCTTGCTTTTCTATTAGTATCACCATAGCTTAGCACAGAGCTTTGCATACAGTAATTGCCTAAAAAAGCTTTTTCATTCATTCATTCATTGATTCATTCATTCATTCATTCATTCATTGATTCATTCATTCATTCATACATCAAATGTTCCTTTTCAATGGAACCTAGGGCCATTCAAAAGAGAATGAATGATTTAGTAATCTCTAAGGGAGACTTCAAATGATTGGAAAATGTTTATTGCATAGTTCATAACATTCAGCTGGATATACTGCCCACTGGCTTAGTTGAGTTCTCAATCCACTGAGCCACCTAGTTGTTCCTAATTATATGCCAAAAGAACCATCAGTAGCTCCTGGTACCCCTCAAAGGATTGTCCTCTGTGTGTCTTCTCTGTCTTAGCAATGCCCCTTGGAAATTGCTGTCCTTCAGAGTGCAGATGGAGCCATATTTTTTGGACGTGGATGATGTGGGGATTTGTTTTGCTTGCCTATTTATAATTTTATTGTTGTCAATGAAGAAAAATTACCTCGTCTTCCTCCCTCTTCCTTTTTAATAGAAAAAGCAAAACCTTGTTATGAACATGGACTATACATTAAATCAATTAAAGAGTTATTTATACTTAATGCCTCCATTTTCTCACCTTTCACTTACTTCTCAAGCCCTTTTAACCTGGTTTTTCATCCTGCTTGACTGAAACTCCTCTCTCCAAAGTTGCCACGGATTTCCTTTCTTTGTGGTTCTTAAAAATTTTTTTTATTGCTATCCTTTGTTTGAACTTTCACCAATAGTTCTTTCCAAGCTTTCTTCCTCCCAGAAAGCCATCTTAGTATCATTAAAAATGGAATCTGGGTCAACTAGGTGGCCCAGGGGATATAGAACCAGGCCTGGAGTCAGGGAGACATCCTTTTGAGTTCAAAGTTGACCTCAGATACTTAGTAGCCGTTTTGGTCAAGTCACTCAAGCCCATTTGCCCATTTAATATATATATATATATATATATATATATGTAGATATATATATATAAAAGAATGGAATTCCCTACAAGAAGGAAAGAAAAAAGAAGGGGGAAAAACTGTTCCACAAAACTAATGAACACATTGAAGAAGTCTGACATTATCTGCATTGTTCTATCCCTTTGTTCCCTACCTCTCCAGTGATGAAGATGCCTTCTCATATCTTTTCTTTGGTCATCATAATTTAACAGTATTTAGTTTCAATTGTTTTATTATTATTAGCATTCTTTACATTACTGTAGTCATATAGGTTATTGTCCTGGTTCTGTTTACATCCCTCTTCATCAGTCCAACTAGATGTTTAGCAGGTATCTTAAATTAAATAGATGTAAGACAAACTCAAGATATTTTCTTCCAAACACTTCCCTTCTTTCAAGTCATCTGGGTTTTTAACCTTACTTGTCCTCAGTTCTTCCCTCTCTATCACCTCAAATAGCTTATCAGGTGCCAAGTATTATTGATTCTACTTCCACAATACCTTTAACATTCATTCCTTTCTCTCCACACATGAAGCCACTGAGCTCAGACTCTCATCTCCACTCCCCTGGGCTATTGCTTACTAAGTCCGAGGCTTCATGCTAAACACTGGGGATACATATACAAGCAAAAAGAACAAAGGTAAAACAATGGATAGAGCACTGGGCCTGGAATCAGGAAAACCTGAGTTCAAATCTGTCCTCAGACACTAGCTATCACTTAATCCTCTTTGCCTCAGTTTCCTTATCCAAAATGAGCTAGAGAAGAAAATGGCAAACCATGATAGTATCTTTGCCAAGAAAACCTTAATTAGGACACAAAGAGAGAAACAACAACAATCCTGTCCTCAAGCTTCTAGTCTGATGGGGGAGGGAGAAGGTAACACATATTAGGGAGTTGAAAAGGAGTAGGTAGGAGAGGAAAGCACTGGTGTGATGATAGGCTGAGTGCCAAAGCCTAGAAAGTCAGAAACAGAGCCAGGAGAGGAATTATGAATGGCCAGCTTGGGTTCTTCCTCAAAATAGAGATTTCTGGAGGAACTCATCAAGGAGAGAAGAGGTCCTCAGGAGTAGAAGAATACTCTAGAAGGCTGTATGGGATGAGGATACTTTAAGGGTGAGGAAATAGTAGAGGCATGGTGGCAAAACCCAGAGACTCAGTAGGAGAGCAAGAGAGAAATGAAAGATGACTGGTCTGGGCCCCTCCTTAAAATGGTGCTTCTGGGAGTAACTTACTAACTTTAGTTACTTTACTAGAAAAGGGGGCTGAATGAACCAGTTTGTTCCAGGTTGAGAAGGCCATGGCAGGACTGAGGGAACTCAGTCTAAACTCTGTGGATAATCATTGAGGCCATATTTCCAAATTAAACCCTAACTCCACTGGGGTTTTCTGCTTCCTTAGCTGATCATCTGTTAGCTCTGACCTCAGAGATGAGCTTCTTTTTTCTTCCTTGGTTTATTTGGGCACATTTCTGTCCCAATTACAGATCTGCCATCACCTGTGTCAGGGTGTAGTCATATAATACCCAGAATAGTAAGAGACTAGATCATTCAGTCCCTAAGAAAAAAAAGCACAGAATGCCATAATTTCAGAGATATAAGATATGTGCTTCCCTTCCTAACTGGTTACCTTCCCTTTGTTGTCTTCTCTAAGGAAAGTGTAATCTTCTTGAGGTCACAGATGATTTTGCTTGTTTTTATATGTATTCTCTGTTGACATAGGTTAGTGGTTCCCAAACTTTTTTGGCCTACTGTCCCCTTTCCAGAAAAAATATTACTAAGCCCCCTGGAAATTACATTTTAAAAAATTTTAATAGCAATTAATAGGAAAGATAAATGCACCTGTGGCCATCACCACTCCACTGGATCACTACAGCACCCACCAAGGGGTGGTGGTGCCCACTTTGGGAATCACTGACATGTCAAAACACATAACATTATAAATACTCTATCCATATCTATCTGTCTATCTGTCTATCTATCTATCTATCTATCTATCTGTCTGTCTGTCTGTCTGTCTGTCTGTCTGTCTGTCCATCTGATCTATCTATCTATCTAACCATTCATCCATCCATCCATCCATCTACCTCTCTCATCTCTCTGTTTATCTATCCTTTATCATCTATCTCTTTGAATATCTACCTGTTGTCTATCCTCTATTATTTACCATCTTTCTATTACTTGTCTATTGATCTGTTTCTCATGTGGGAGAACCAAGGATCTGAAAACAGTGGAAACAGCACTAGCTTTGCAATCAGAGGATCTGGGTTCAAATCCTGATGACTGGCGGTTGTGTGGGATACAGTGGATGCCTGTGGCCCCTTTGATGTCTCACCAAGCTCTAAGCACTCCATAGAGTTGGAGCAAATTGTTCTCATCTCCCTGTTCCTCCAGGGAAAGTCTTCATGTGCTTGGGGTAGACATCCCTCTAACTCTCCAACATGGGTTTGAGGTCTGTGGGTTACCCCTCAACCTGGCTTAGTTGGACTGCTAAGATGGTTTTACTAAAGTATGACTGACCACTATGTACGCTACAGCTTCTTGGAGCCACAGGTGAGAGTTGGGTGAAAGATGGATGCCAAAGGTGGATGAGCAGCTCTGAAAAGGGTTCAGCAAGTCCTCCTACCAGAGGTGCCAGACCTCCCAGCACGCCTTGTACGCCTTTTAAAGTACTTAAGACATTCCTAAAGGTACACTCTCCCTCCTATTTCTTCATATGTCATCTCCTTTTTATGTTATCTTTCCTCATTAGAATATAAGTTCCTTGTGACCAGAGACTGTGGTAAATACTTAATAAATCCTTCCTGCCTTGTCTTGCCTACCAGTAGCCTCAGTGCACTCAGGCCTCGGGGAATATCTAAATTTGAATTAATCATGTTTTGTTCAGAGATGCAGAGGTGAGTTCCTATGTTGGAGTATGGGTGAGGGGGGGCGTCCCAGTTGGGACCTGAATTTTCTTAGGGTGGCTTTCTGCTTACCTTAGGTAAGTGGTCTGCACCTTTGTACAATGAGTTTATTTCACAGACCTACCAGGAAGCTAGATCTGTCCTCGATTTGAATTAGGTAATACCCTGGAAGAGTTTTCAAATAGAGACACTTCAATCTTACTGCTAGAAAAAAAAATAGGCCTTTCAGATGCTATAATTTCCTAAAGTTAGGAAATAGCATCACTGATCCCAGAGGGGAAGTAAATTGTCCTGGGATGACCTAATTTGCCAAACGGCAGGAAGGTAAAAGAGAACCAGCCCCTAGTACAACTCTGAAGGCTGGCATGTATTACTTTGGGGTCCCTGACTGCTCTTTTTGTACCCTTCTCCTATCCCTCCATCCCTTTGACTGTCTTTCCTCCCCAGGTTCCCAGGATTTCAAGGCTGTTCTTGTTTCTCCTTTCTGGGAAGAAAGAAATGGGTACATGAGGATTTTAGAATGTTCAAACTAGAAGGAACCTTAGACAGCATCTAGTCTGGAGTTGTTTGTGTTGTGGCCCCCTTTGACTATCTGCTGAAGCTTTTTGGACCTCTTATCAAAGGAATGTTTTAAAGGGTTAAAATGAATTCTGTAGCATTACAAAGGAAATCTATTACACTGAAACAAAGTTATCAAAATAATAACAATTTTTAAACATTCATGGACCCCAGGGAAAGAGCCCTTGAATCGAGTCCAGCTTCCTAATTTTAATAGTACAACTGGCATTTATAGAGGTCTTTAAGGTTTGTAAAGCACTGTGCGTTCATTGTTTGAATGGAAACACAATGGGATTTATTATTCCCATTTTGCAGATGAAGAACATGAATTTCAGAGAGGTTAAGGTCACTTGCTCATTTATGCCCTGCTGGGAAGCCTCAGTAGCTAGACTTAGATTTATCAGAAGATGGATTTAGAATTGGAAGGGAGCCTCAGAGACCTTCTAGTCCAACCTCTTCTTTTTATAGATAATCATAATAGCCAACCTTTATATAATGCTTTGAGATTTGCAAATTTCTTTACAAATACCTCATTTGACTTTGATGACAACCCTGGGAGATAGGTGCTATTATTCTCATTTTACAGATGAGTAAATTGAGACAGATGAATGAGTTGCCCAGGGTTCCACAGCTAGTAAATGCCAAGGTAGGATTTGAACTTAGCTCTTCCTGACTCTAGGTTCATCACTCCATCCGTTATAACACCTAGCTGCCTCTAATATTGTTATTATTATCACTATTTAAAGATGAGGAAACTGAGGGCCACACACATTAGGTGACTTGCCCAAGGTCACACAGGTAGTAAGTAGACATAGCTGGGAGTCAGGAAGACCTAAACTCAGCCCTCTTTCCCATGTACCAGGAGGAGAACCCTTACCTTCTCTTTTAGAATCAACATTAAGTTTTGGTTCCAAGGCAGAAGAACAGTAAAATCTAGGTCATTGAGGTTAAGTGACTTGCCCAGAGTCATACACAGCTAGGAAGTATCTGAGAGGGGCTCACGCAATGATTTATTAACAGAACTGGGACTTGAATACTGTTCTCCTAAAGTCTAGACCAGTGAGTGCTCTTTCCACTGGGCCATCCAGTTTCTTTTGTAGACAGGACTTCTTAGGTAGCTCTGTGCCCCAGGGGTGTGGGTTGTTTCAACAGTTTGGTTAATTTTAGAAGAAAAGGGCTGAGAAGACCCATTTGCTGACTGATCTGAGGCTCAGAAAGGTACATTCCTGACCTCCTGAGCTTATCAACTTGTCCTCAAAATGAGTGAGCCCAACAAGAAATCAAGTATTGCAAAACTCGCTATGTTCACACCCACACTGGCAAAGCCATCAGGATTTAAGGATGCCTGGACAGAAGGAAGACGGGTAACAAGGGGGATACTGCACAAAACTGCAGTTTGGTTTGGCTGTTCCCCAAATCCTCCAATTCTCCTTTTGGGGCCCCTCTCTCCCCTTTTTATGCCCCATTTCCTCCATGCCCACAAGATAGGAAGAAAAAAACGTTCCCAGTGCCTAGCACATAGTAGGTACTTAAAAAAATGCTCTTTGGTCTTCTCTGATCCCATGTTCCTTTTGGAAGACCTTTCTTTCTGAATATATTTCTGTATCTTGTTGCTGTTTTTATCATTATAGTACAATATAATAAATTATGTTATATAAATATATTATATAAGCACATAAGTAAGTTAATACGTTATAATTATTACTATTTACATGGTTCTGGAAACTTTATAAATTGTTCTCATTCTGTTTTCCCTACTTAGCATCATGCCATATGTCTTGCTGCATTTGTTAAGACTCTACACTTTGTCTACTCCTTCTGGTTTGGCTGAACCCCTAGGAACCCTTGTGGGTGGGGTAGAGAAGCTTATCCAGAAGTTAGTTATGTGGACTATTTGATAAATAACTATATTCTCCTATTGAAATGATGAATAGGTGTCATAAACTATAGAATTGATTTTCTTTCATATTAAAAGTCAAAATTAAGCTTTTAAAAAATTCTTGCCTTCTGTCTTAGAATAATACAGTAGATCAGTTTCAAAGCAGAAGAGCAGTAACAACTAGGCAATGGGGTTTTAGTGACTTGCCCAGGGTCATATAACCAGGATGTATCTGAGGCCAGTTAGTAGCCTTAATGACTTCTCTCTGAGATTCTCTCCATTTTGTCCCGTCTATGTCTTGCTTGTCCATAGTTGTTTGTTGTTTCCCCCATCTGGACTGTGAGGTCCTCGAAAGCAGACCTTTCCTTCTGCCTTCATTTGCTTGTTTTGCCCAGGTTTAGCCCAATATCTGGCACATAGTTAGGCACAGAATCAATGACTATTGCTAGTTTACTAAAAATCAAAGGAACCTTAAAAGGTCAGCCATTCCTGTTCTAGATGTTGATGTAACAGAGCCTGAGCATTCTGGAAAAGGGGAAATAACTATGTGCCTAAGGCTGCGGGTGCACAGTGCTGGTTATTATCTGGCCTCATTTAAGAAGGGTTGGGAATGAGGGATAGCTAGGTGACTCGGTGGACACTTTCTAGCTGGGTGACCCTGAGCAAGTCAGTCAATCCCAATTGCTTAAGGCCATACTGCTCTTCAGCCTTGGAACTAATATTTTTAGTATTGTTTCTTAAGACAGAAGGTTTCTTAAGACAGAATTAAGAAGAAATTTTCTTTAATTAAGAAAAAGAAAAGTGTTGTGACTGTAGTCTTGGCCCATTGGTGTTTGAGAATGGAAAGGGTGGAAAGGATGGAAGGGATGGAAAGAAGGGAAGAGATGGAAGGGGGTGGAGTGGGATAGAGAGGATGGAGGGGGTGAGAGGGCTGGGCAGAAGGAGAAAGAGAAACAGAAACTTCCATCCTAGGTACAGAAAGGTTGTTGTTGTGGTAGAGTGGTTCATGAGTTATATAAGGTAGGAAGAATGATTCAGGAAAAATGAATTGGTTTGACACTTGGAAAGGCTCAGTAGGGGCTGTGGAGTAGGAGGAGTGAGTCTGTATGAGAGGGAGAAGGAGCAAGATGAGATCAGAAGTAGTGTGTGAAGGCTGGGGTTGGGCTGCCCCAGATGGTGCAGGAAGACTTGGTGTGAGTGTGGGTTTGGGTGTTGGGGGATTGTGCTGTCTCCTGTGTCCTGATCCTTCTTTACTTCCATCCAGTGGCACCAGTTTTGGGAAGCTGCTATATGGAGCCTGGTCAGGTGCCATACTGAGCTGAATAGAGAGTTCTGAGCTTCCTCCATCCCAGTAGGAAAAGAAAAAATGTAAAGGATTGGGTAAAAAGAGTCTGTAAGTAAGGATGCATTTGGCCTCTGGAGTTCTGTCTCTACCAAATGATTCAACATTTATGATCTTTTTTTTTTTTTTTGAACTCTCACCTTCCATCTTGGAGTCAATACTATGTATTGCTCCAAGGCAGAAGAGTGGTAAGGGTTAGGCAATGGGGGTCAAGTGACTTGCCCAGGGTCACACAGCTGGGAAGTGTCTGAGGTCAGATTTGAACCTAGGACCTCCCGTCTCTAGGCCTGGTTCTCAATCCACTGAGCCACCCAGCTGCCCCCATCAGTTATGATCTTTTGCAGGAAGGTTGAATTTTCCACATGCCTCTCATCAATGATCTAGCCTTCTTTCTAGTCCTGGTCCCTTTGAGAATGCACTATGATTTCCCTCCGCCCCACCATTAGCAAGCTTTCTTTTTCTTTTTCCTTCCTTAGTTTGTTTGGGCACATTCCCCTCCCAATCCCCCATAGATCTGCTCTCACCTCTGTCAGATTAGAGCCATATAATAGTCAAAATACAAAGATCAGGTCACTTTTCTTCCCTTCCACTTCCCTCTACCACCAGAAAAAAGAAAAAAACAAACTTCTTCATAGTCAAAGAAAACAAATCCTCATATTGACCATAGCCAAAAGTCTGTGTCTCATGCTGAATCTAGTTAAATGTGCATCCTCCAGGGAGGAGATGATGGTGATTAGGAGCCAATTAACTTAAGGGGCTAGGGAAAGAATGGGGGAAGGGGATGGAAAAAATGAATGGTCCAAGTCATGATCTGAGACAGTAAACAGGACGCTGGGCTGAGTCAACATAAGCATCCAGGAGGAAAAGCAATCCAAAAACCAGGCAGAAAATGGGAAAGAGCTTTCAAAGATGGGTCTAAAGCCATGGAAGCCTCCATGGGATTAAAGAAAATGTACTTCATAGGGAAGTAGTAGGTTGACACTGCTGAGATGAGTTTATCTCAATTCAATTAAACAAATATTTATTAAGCACCTATTATATGTAGATTCCAAACTTTATAGATGTTTATACAAGGTTCCTGGACTGGGGAAAAAATGGAATGGATCAGCCATGTTTTGAGGGAAGGATAGCTTCCTTCTGATGGATAGCAGGTGCTCCATTGGCGTCCACATGCCATTGAGAAATTTAGAAGCAGAGCCCAGCATGGAGGAAGGACCCTGGGTAGTGGATTGACTAGAGCATGCAATGACAAGACCTGGCTAGGTTGAGGTCACAGATCTATTGGAGATATATGCAGAATATTGTGTTAGATGTTCAGTTTAGGTATATAGAATATATAATTTCAACAACCTCAATTATTGGTGCTCGAAGCAACTCCTTTCTCTCTTTCTTCTCTCCCTGGATGGAGTTCATACCCCAGAGAGAGCTTTGGGGAAAGGGAAAACTTTGAGAAGGGATGTCACTGGGGAGGCAAGAAGAAAGCTCATAACCTCCTCTCTGGTTTAGTTCATTCTTCACTATTGCCTGGTTTCCACTATTTAGATTGGTGAATGATACTTTCTCTTTCCTTTATACCCCAGAATCTTCTCAGGGTTCCAATCCTGGACACAATTTGCTGCCTTTCTTGCCAGGGGGATTACTACTTGAGATCCACTATTTCTTATGTTGAATCTAGGTCAAAGACCATTTCTCCGTCTGACCAGGAAAAAATGCCTGACTAGATTGGTTGGCTGTCTTATAGAATCATGGAATGTTGAAGCTAGAATGGACTTCAGTGATCAAGTCCAGTCTTCCTTTTATATATCCTCTTAGACTCTTCCTCCTCCTCCTCCTTTAAAAAAACCCCTTACCTAACATCTTAGAATGACTTTATATTGATTCTAAGGAAGAAGAAGGGTAAGAGCTAAGCAGTGGAGGTTAAGTGACTTGCCCGAAGTCACACATAGCTAGGAAGTGTCTGAGGACAGATCTGAACCAAGGTCTGGCTCTCTATCCATTGAGCCACCTAGCTGCTCCCTGCTCTTAAACTTCTTAACCCAAGCTGGCACTCTTGGTGGCTCCTCGCATTGCTCCATCAGTGTTGTCCTGGTCCTTGACGCCTGTCTCGTGACTTTGGGCTGATAAGGTCACTTATTGTGCAGGCTGCCAGCAGAAAGAAAAGTACCTGGCTTGAACTATCTTTCAATAATGTTAAAGCAACTGATCGAGTTGGTTAATTTAGATGAAAAACGAGATGTACCAGTCCACTGACATTGCATGCCCCATACTCCTCTCAAACACGTGTGCCCATGTCCTTTGAAGTGTTTGCCTGTGGCTAGGTGGTCACTGGAATTTGATCTGGGTGAAAATGTTGACTCTGTCTACTCACTAGCACTGGTCACTTCTCTCTGGGCATCACTCAGTTTCTGCCTTTGTAAAACCAAGGGGTGAAAATTCTAGGTTTCTTTGCTTTTTGTGTGGGTGCCTCTGTAGTCTTTACTTTACACCACTACCGCTTGCGCAAAGGCGACCACCCACAGCGCCGGGTTCTGTATCCTGGGTGCTGATTGGCCCAGTGACTGTAGCATCAGTCTGTTTGTTCTCCTGCTCCTTGCCTGATTATCACCCATCTCAGAGGTCTCTGGAAGGTACCTCCCATGATAGGTGAGGGATCACTGCAATCTGAAAGCGGAAAGGCTAAAGACCAGGGTTTGTTTGGCAGTAGGACAGGCTTGAGAACGATGCGCCATAGCAGCAAAGGCAATAAGGGAAGTTTCTATCATAAGATATTCCCCGTTTCCTACTTTTTTTTTTTTTTGTAAAATGGTTAATAGTTGAATCCTTCTAGTTGTTTGAATGGATCGGTCAATTAACAAGTGTAACGATTAAAAATGATAAAGGCTGATGTTATGAGGGAAAAGGATATTTTATTTATTTATTAAGTACATTTATGACAGTCAGCATGGCAGAGTAGGTAAAAGGCTAATCATGAGCCCAAGTTCAAGTCTTGCCTTTGACACATACGGACCCAAGCAAATCGGTTAAGTCTTGGTGTTCTAGGGAACTCTCCAAAACCATGAGATGTAGGGAAGGTGATCATCTTCATTGGTAGAATTTTCTTATCTGGGAGTTCTCAATATTGATGAAATCATGGATCCCAGATTTATTTCTATCTATCGATCTAACTTCTGGGGATATGATGACAAATATAGAACAGTCCCTGCCCTCAAGATGCTTATGCTCTCTTAAAGGAGGAGACATATGCAATATATGGCAGGATTTGGGACCCCTGAACTCTGGAACCTGAGTGGATCATCTCTCCTTTCTCCAAGAAATATATCTTTCTAGAATGGAATCTATTTGTTGTCTTTCAAATATCTCGAGGGGCTCAATGTTTAGTGATTCGGAACCAAAGCTTCTTCCCTGATTGCTCTTAAGGGGAAGAGTAGCCCTTAGCTTACCCTTCCTTACCAGCTAAGCTCCTCCCAACCAAATGCTGGTTACACAAAAGGCTATTATGAATAGCACTAGCAAGAAAACTCCTTTATCTAAGTAAACATGAAACAGAAATTGGAGAAGATCTACAGATTAGAATATACCAAAAAACACACACAGGAGTAAATGAGCTCTTTAGCTGGGAATCAGATAAAATCTCAGGTCAAACAAGAAGAAGGAGAAAATGATCACCCAGGGAGATCTAATCTCAACAGTCTCTAGAATTGTAAGTCTTGGAGCTCAAGTTAAAACAAGTTACATTAAACCCAACTCTGGATTCAGTGATTCTTACATTTTCCCCTGGCCAGTAGCGGAATCATCCAGGAGCCAAATTTTGATGTTGCCCCATGACATGGAGGTGGCCCTCATTTCTTGAAGGTTATTCCAATGAAAGTCTTTCTCAGCTGGTAGAATCTGCCTGGATTTGAATTTGTTTACAGTATTTGAGATAATGTCTGCCGTCTGGAAGCCAGCCTTGCTAAATATATAGAGGTTTGCTGTGATTCAGCTGGGTACCAGGTGAAAAATCATTTGGCTCTAGCAACCCTTGTGTCAAAGCAAATATCCCTTATTTTTGTGTAGTCCCCTTCGGTTTCTGCGGCGGTGATGGCAGAAAAGGGGGCAAAGGGTTCTAAAGAGGATATTGTTTTTAGACTATACATATTAACTCTTGGCATTTTCAATGGGAACTTCTTCAGTGAGTTGGCATATTAATGGAAGCTTTGAATCATATCAGTATTGGCATTCTCGCTATAAATGGAATCGGGAGGTATAAGGAAGTTGCACCTAAATGGAAGAATGAATAAGCAAATTGCATTGTAATCCAATCAAGAAAGCCCAAGTCTACATATCTGGCCTGTCTAAATATTATATAATATATTGATTGCATATAAACAGATCTGATGGACAAAGACTATATTAGCTCTGCCTTTTTGTTTTTGCTGTCCTGGTTGTAGGAGAGATGAGAGCACACAAGAGAACCCATCCCTTCCCAGATCTTTCAGCTGGAAATAAGTGGCCTGGGGCAGTTAGTACTAATGGCATTTTATAATGAGGGATAGACAAAGACAGGCTGGTGAACTTCCAAAAGACACCAGCCTGAGAAAAGGAAATTATCTTGTTTGTCTGAATATGCCCATTGTATTCAAGTCAAGGGAAAGGTACACTTAGATTGGTAAAATATCTCTCATGCTCTGTGGCCTCATTACAAATTAACACTAGTTCCAGTTGGTTGCTGCTACCAACGTCACTGCTTGAGACTCGAATCTGACCACTGTACCCCAGCTAAAGAAGTCGGTAGGGTTGACTTTATTGTGTATCAAAAAGCATCATGCAGAATCATTTGGTGGACTACTTCATCTTATGTCCCTGTTCTCCACCTCACCCCAGTTTACTCTGGGAAACCTCTGACCATAGTTCATATCCAAGATGAGACAGCACAAACCAATAAGGTCCCCAGATCCAATATAAAAAGAATCATGGCAATATCATAAGTTTAAGTCTATCCCCAGAGAAAGAACTGATAAACAAAAATAAGCAAGACTTAGTTTTATATATACATATATCTTGTCAAATGCTGCTTTCTCTGGTGTAGGGAAGAGAGGGAAGGACTTACCTGGTAATTTAATGTAACAAACAAGCAAATAAGTAAATTTAAATAAAAAGAAACAATGGTAATAAATGAATTTATTGATAGGTTATTGATATTAAGAAATACTTCATTAAAAATTAAATTATTTTAAAAATTTTTTAAAAATTTTAAAAAATTAAAAAATTTTTTTTAAATTTTTAAAAATTAAAGTATTACTTAAGTCAGTTAAGTCAATTAATTGTCAGTTAAGTAATACTTAAGTCAATTAAGTAATACTTAATATCAATAATTAGATAATTAGGTATATTAATTACAATGTTAATATTACTATATTGTTAATATATGCATGTATTAATATATTAGTATAATACACATATTGATTCTAGGACAGCCTTTATTTCACCCCATTGAAAATTCATAAAATACAAAGTTATCTCTGGAGCTCATGGAGAAGACACCAAGGGACACAATACCATATACAAACACATTTCTCTTCCTTCTCCAGGTACTTCTTTAGTGAACAAGTCCTCCTTTCCTGTACAGCCCTACAGTTTCTATCATTCCTAAGATTCATAGTGTCATTCTGCTTTGAAAGAATCTTTCTTTTCCCTTCCTCCCCAAGAGAAATATCTTTTGGAGGTGCTAGACAGGAAATTCCCCAATATCACCTTGTATCACCTCCCCCCCCCCAATTCAAGATCCTCTAAGACAGAGGTCTGCAAGTATGGCTCTCGAGCCATATCTGGCTCCACCTCCCGACCAGCCAGTCTGGGCAGAGCCCCAGGATGTGCCCCAGGGGGCCCTTTAGCCCCCGCCCCATATTCCAGCACCTTCCGCCTCCATCCTCCTCCTTCCCCAGGCATTTATGGCTCTCAGGGCCAAAAAGGTTGCCAACCGTTGCTCTAAGAGCTTGGACTCACCTACACTTTGGGGCTGCTAGAAAGGTAACTCCTTCCTAATAGATCTCTATTGCCCAAATAACTGATGGTAATAGTGGAGAGATTCTTAACCTAATTCTGCAGGTGTGTGAATATGGGACGCCTCGAATGATTCCCTCTTCTTCCCCATGAGCTCCCTATCTCATTAACCTCCTTAAGTCCTGTGACCTTTCCTTTTCATGTTAGTCATATGGAGGGATAGTCATGCCCTTGACCTCATCATCACTCATAAATACTCAACCCTTTTGGCCCAACATTATGAAATTCCTTTGACTACAGAATCCTTCCTTTTTCTCCTTCAGTCTTATTCTCCCTCCCCTCAGTACTTACCTTTATTTTATTTTATTTTTTCAAGACTTGGTTTCCTTATCTCTTCCAAGTTGGATGTACAGTAGCTTCTCAATGACCTGCTCCCAATGCTGATCAATATGTAAACTTTAGCCTACTCTGTTTTTCTTCGCTGGGCCAGTTTGCCTCTCCTTAAGCAGTCCAGCTGCCCTCTACAATTCCTGGTGGCTCACCATATTAGTATCAGACTTCAGGGAGGGGGGCACCTGATTTGCTTGAGTGCTACTACAGTTCAGAACGCCCAAACTCAAGTGATCCACCAGTCTCAGCTCCCTGAATTGTGGGGATTAGAGATATTTGCTATTACAGTTCTATGTGGTGGTGTCTCACTCCTAAACCTATTTGCCCTCACCATGACTTGCCTCATTCCATTCTTTTTGGTCTTCCAGTCCATCTCCTCTGCTCTTGTCTCATAATCATAACCCTATCGTTAACTAGTTCACACTGTCCTTTACTCTCAAAGAAATCTTTTGTCCCCATGTTCTACTGCTGCTCATTCCTTTCCAGAGCCTAATTCTGCAGCCTTCCCCCATCTTTTCATTTCTTATTCATATAACCCTGCAGACTGAGTCTACTAAAATTTATGTTATCTAATCCCTCACTGCTGCATAGCAATCCTTTTATTCTTCCCTAATTGATTCTCTGTCACTTTCTCCACAACAGCTATTCCAAACCTTCTCTTCTTTGCTCAAACCTTCCACACTACTCCCTAAGAGCAGAGGACCTTGCCTTATATTTTAGCAAGAAAATAGAGGCCAGGCCATCTGTCTTTTCTCCCCTATGAATACCTTACAGCCTATCTCCATCATTCTGATTCCTCTCTTCCCTTTTGCTTCAGTTCCCAAAGAAGATGCTGCTCCTTTTTGTCAAAGCCAACCTCCTTTGTACCTTTAATCTCTCTGGGTAGATTGGCCCTTCGGTTATCCCCCTTAACAAATTCAGTCTCTTTCTACCAACTGGTTTCTTCCCTGCTTCCTAAAAACATGTCCAAGTCTCTCCCATTCTCAAAAAATATTCATTTGACCTTACCATCCTTCAGGCTATCTCCTCTATCTATTCCCTCCCTTTTATTCCAAGAAAAAGTACTATGCACATGTTACTTCCAGTTCCTTTCTTCTCATGCATTGCTGACTTATTGCAATCTGGTTTCAGATCTTACTACTGAAATGAAACTACTCTCTTCAAGGTTAGCAATGATCTTCTCATTGTTAACTTGGTTTCTTCAGCCCTATTCTTTGTGACTTCTTGGTAGCATTTAAAAAAACAACCCCAAAACAACCAACCCTTCTGTCTCAGAATCAATACTATGTATTGGTTCCAAGGTAGAAGAGTGGTAAGGGTTAGGCAATGGGAGTTAAGTGACTTGCTCAGGGTCACACAGCTAGGAAGTATCTGAGGTCAGATTTGAACCCAGGACCTTCCGTATTTAGGCCTGGCTCTCAATCTACTGAGCTACCCAGCTGCTTCCTTCTTGGCAGTATTTAAACACTACTATCCACCTTTTCTCTCTGAATAGTGTTCTCTCTGTATTTTTATGACTTCTCCTCCATCTCTGATTACCCCTTCTTAATTTCCTTTGCTGGATCACCATTCTCCTCCCATCCCTGAACCATGGGTTGTCTTCTATGGCTTTGCTTGGGCTTCCTCTTCTCTCTCTACACTCTTTGGTGATCTCATCAGGTCCCATGGATTCAGTGATCATCTCTATGCAGACACCCTCAGTCTTCAATGTCTAACTCAAGTCTCTTTCCTGAGCTCCCAAAACACAAACTGCCCATTATTTTCAACTAGATATACATCTTCATCTTCAATAGAATGGAAGTTCTCTTAGGACAGGGACTGTATCATGTATGTTCTTGTATCTCCAAGTGTCTAGCACACTGCTTGGCATCTAGTAGATGCTTAGTAAATGTCTGTTAGTTGATTAATTCTTTTAGATTATTAAGTTCATAGATTTGACTCTGGAAAATTGGACCTGAGAGGTCTAGTTTTTAGCCCCCTTATTTATAGACATCTACTTGCTGTTTGAGCAGCTAGGTGGCACAATGGATAGAGCTAGAGCACTGGACCAGGAGTCAAGAACACTCATCTTTCTGAGTTCAAATCCAGCTTCAGACCCTTATTAGTGTGTGACCCAGGGCATGTCATTTGACTGTTTGCCCAAGTTTCCTTATCTATAAAATGAGCTGGAGAAGGAAATGTCAAACTTACTCTACTGTCAGCCAAGAAAACCCCAAATGGGGTCACAAAGCTCAGTCAGAAATGATTGAACAACAACAACTTGGTGTTTTTTTTTTAAACCCTTACCTTCCATCTTGGAGTCAATGCTGTGTATTGGCAGAAGAGTGGTAAGGGTAGACAATGGGGGTCAAGTGACTTGCCCAGGGTCACACAGCTGGGAAGTGTTTGAGGTCAGATTTGAACCTAGAACCTCCCATCTCCAGACCTGACTCTCAATCCACTGAGCTATCCAGCTGCCCCCAACTTGGTGTTTGCTATTCACAATATTTCATAGTCCATCTCCCACTTCTATGTCTTTCCACAGGTGGCGCCCATTCTTGTAATGCTCTACCTCCTCACTCTACTTTTTGGAATCCCTAGCTTCCTTCAAGACTGTTTAAGTGCCAGGGCAGATGGGTGGCTCAGTGGATGGAGAGCCAGACCTGGACAAGGTCTTGGGTTCAAATTTGGCCTCAGACACTTTCCAGCTATGTGATCCTGGGCAAGTCACTTAACTCCAATTACTTGGCCCTTACTGCTCTTCTTCTGCCTTGGAACCAATAGCTAGTATCAATTCCAAGACAGAAGGTAAGGGTTAAAAAAAACTGTTCAAGTGTCACTTCCTTTATGAAATCTTTCCTGATCTCTACTCTCTTCTCTTTTCCCAGCTAAATTATTTTTTATTTGTTTATTCTACCCCACACCTTCCTATTTAAGTCCTTTAAGGTATTTAAGGATTTTTCATTATTGTTTCCTCAGTACCTGGCAAAGAACCTTATTTACTTAGTAATTACTTTTTTTAATTCTTACTTTCTGTCTTAGAATCAATACTGTGTATTGGCTCCAAGGCAGAAGAATGGTAAGGGCTAGGCAATGGGGGTTAAGTGACTTGCCCAGGGTCACACAGCTAAGAAGTATCTGAGACTACATTTGAACCCAGGACCTCCCATCTCTAGGCCTGGCTCTCAATCCACTGAGCCACCCAGCTGCCCCCAGTAATTACTTGTTAAATTGAACTAAATAGAATTAAGTCACTTTACAAAGGGATGAAATGATTTGTCCAGGGCCATAATAGACAGTAAATCACAGAGCCAATCTTTGAACAGAGGATCTCTGACTTTCAAATTCAGTACTTTCCTCTCCAAAAACTCTTTTTCTCCCTCTGTTCCATTTTCCTTAGGCCTCTTATCAACCTCCATGGGCAAAATTGTCTTCTCTCTACAGATGATTCCTACGTCTTTATTCCCAGACTTAGTCTCTTCAGTGAGTGTCAGTCTAACATTACCAATTGCCTGTTGGATGTCTTTCCCTAGCTGTCCCTTGGAATTCTCCAACTCAACATGCCCCAAATAGTAACCATTTTCTTCCCTCCTTTCTCACTTTCAATTCCAGCCCTTCTTCCATCAAAGCTCATTCTGAGAGTTAGCAATCTCCATATAGCGTTTACGCGCAAAAGTCCATGATGCACTTCTGTCTTCATCTTTTGTTATGTGTCCCTGCTTTCATCTTTTTTTTTTCATTTTTTTAACCCTTACCTTTAAAAGCACAGTGCTTTAAATACAGAGGGAGATTAATAAATGTTGAAGAAGAATTAATCGCCAAGTTGGAGAATGTCCAGAAAAGAGTCATCAGGGGAGTGAACATCTTTGACATCACACCATAAAGGATGGTTTAAAGAAATCGGTGAGGTATAGCCAGGAGAAGAAGACAGGGGCAATATGGTCCTGTTTTAAGTATTTGCTCTCCTTGGCCTGTTGACCACAACTAGAAGGGGTGGAAACTGCAGAGAAGTAGACTTGAGTTCAAAGTAAAGAAGAATTTCTAAATCAATCCATCGACCAGCTTTTATTAAGCACCTACTATGTGCTGGGTACTGTGCTAGGAGCTGGGGAAACAAAAGGAAAAAGAATAAAACAATTCCTACTTATATAATAATATTATAATAATGCATCCATATAAGAATATGCACTATATGAATTCATTATTAATAAGTAATAAATTCAATATTATGCATTCAAACAAAATATATATGTTCTTTTTTAGTGTAGACTTGTGATCTCAATTGTACTGGGAAGTCTGTATGTAATATAATAATATATTCATGTAATATACTAAAACACAATATATTAAAAGATGTACTATGACCATATTATAGAGAATATTATTATATGTTCATAAAATACATAAAGCATAACATTCAAATATGTAATTTATTCAAATATGTAACATTTCAATATTACATATAATATCATGATATTAAAATTATTTGTTTGAATGATAATAATACCTACAGTACTCTTCCCAGGTTTGTTGTGGGGTTATAACTCTTTCTAAATTTCAAAGCAATATAGTAACATGCTCTTGTAGTTACATTTCCTCAAATTGCTTCATGTATGTCTGTCTTAAGGGCAGTTAGGGAGTACTAAAATGCACAGAGCCCTGACCCTAGAGTTAGGAAGATCTGAGTTCAAATGTGGCCTCAGATACTGACTAGCTGTGTGAACCTGGGCAAGTCACTTAACCCTGTTTACCTCAGTTTCTTCATCTGTAAAGTGACCTGAAGAAGGGAATGGCAAACTAGATATGTGACCCTGGGCAAATCACTTAACCCTGTTTGCCTCAGTTTCTTCATCTGTAAAATGAGCTGAAGAAAGGAATGGCAAACTAGATATGTGACCCTGGGCAAATCTAACCCTGTTTGCCTCAGTTCCTTTGTTTGTAAAATGAGCTGAAGAAGGAAATGGCAAACTACTCCAGTATCTTTGCCAAGAAAACCTTAAATGGTGTGACAAAGAGTTTGGACACGACTGAAATGACTCAATAAAACACATCAGTTTTAGTGCCACCCTTTGCTGCCAAATGGTATATCCCTTGATGCCAGGAACTGTGTCTTCTGCCTTGCCACTGTGCCTATCACAGAGCCTGTCTTACATTAGGTGCTTGGAGAGAGAGAGAGGAAAAAGCATTTGTTGAGCGTCTACTATGTGCCAGGCATTGTGCTGAGAGCTTTCCAAATATTCCCTCATTTGATCTTAGTGCTTAGGAAGTACTGGGTGTTTTGACTCAGTTTGGAAGCCTCTGCTCACATAACACCAAAACAACTCAAGAATTCATTGAGAAAAAAAAAAAAAAGGCTCCATCACCAGTTGTTGGCGATGGCATGGACCATGCAGAAGAAGGACGTGAAAGAGAAAAGGAGAACTTTGATTCCCTTAAAACATCTACAGTTCTGTCCATATGACTGTCTGAGAGGCGAGGAGCCATCATGGGCAGCGCGGCCAGACAAATCAATGAACTCCACAGTGCCCTGCACCACTCTCTAAGCCAGTGGTTCCCAAACTTTTTTGGCCTGCCGCCCCCTTTCCAGAAAAAATATTACTTAGCCCCTGGAAATTAATTTAAAAAAATTTTTAATAGCAATTAATAGGAAAGATAAATGCACCTGTGGCCATCACCACCTCCCTGGATTGCTGCAGCACCCACCAGGGGGCGATGGCGCCCACTTTGGGAATCACTGATCTAAGCCTATAAGCTAGAGATGGGCTCGCTGCCATTCCATACTGGCAAGGAAGTTTCCACATAGAGAGATCCCTGTTCACAGGTCCACATTAAACAATAAAATTCAAATTCAAAAATAGAATTTTGGCGACATCTCTCATCCTTCCCCTCACATCTGGCTTTAGCCTCTTTCCCATTACTATTAATGAACAGCATGGCACCAGCACCGTGAACACAATCAAGATAGATCTGAGAATTTCTGCCAGTTCAAATGTTACATAATACATGGTTTTTTTTTTTAGTTGAAATGTAAGCTTTGCGAACCAGAGAATGCTTTTTTAAAAGGTCAGCAAGGTTAGTCAATGTTTTATTTTCATGCATATTTATAAATGTTGAATTTCACTTTTCTGTTCTCGAAGTTTCCATGTGCTTGAAAACATGCATAATTCATCACCCTGGTCTTTTTTTGTAAGTGTAGAATAAATGAGCTGATTAAAAAATAATAAAAGGGGAGGTTGGTGAAGTTTCATGTCATGCACAGCCAACACAGGGGTTTTTGCCTCTACTGAAACATCAGAGCAACCAAATCTTTGGCTGCAAGGTATTCTGGGGCAGTGGAAAGTACACTGGACTTGGAGTGGAAGGCCTGAGTTCAAGTTCTGACTCTCTCACTTTTTAGATGTGGGCCCTGGGTAAGTAACTTAACCCCTCTAAAAGCTTCAGTACGATAGAGATAATTATACTGGCATTGCCTTGTAGGGTTGTGGTATTATTAATAATAAGGAAAAAGTTTTGAAAAGTTACAAAATGTAGCATCATCATCATCATAACAATAGCTAGCATTTATATAGTGATTTAAGGTTTGTAGAACGCTTTACAAATATTTTCTTATTTATTCCTCAGAGGAACCCAGGAAGGTAAGTGCTATTATTATTCGTCTTTTACAGATGAAGAAATTGAGACAGACAGAGGTTATGGGATCTGTCAATATTCACACAACTAGTAAACATCTGAGACTGGATTTGAACTCAGGTTTTTTTGACTCCAGGCTGATTGCTCTAACCACTGTACCATCTAGCTGTCATGTTAGTGTTTAAATGTGAACTACTATTAATAAAGAAGAAATTCATAGAAGAGGTAGAACCAGGGCTTGGAGTGGATGGGATGAGGATAATGGATGACAGAGCCTGCTTTTTCAAAAAGATCTTGACAGGTGTTAACTTTGGGCTGGATTTAATGAGATGAAATTGAATAAGAATAAATGTGAAGTCTTGCACAAAGACTTACATAAAGTCTTGGCAGTTTGGTGGCACAGTGAATAGAGTTGGATTTGAGGTCAGGAAAACCTGAATTCAAAGCCTGCCTCATTTACAGACGAGCTGTGTTACCCTGGGTAAGTCACTTACTCCCCCCTCCCCCCTTATTTTTTTCCCTTATATGTAAAATGGGGATAATAATCTCACCTCGTTCTCAGGGTTGCTGCAAGTAACAAATGAGATAATAGATGTAAAGTGCTTTTCAAACCTTAAAGTACTATACAAACGCTTGCTAGCTCTTCCAGAATCCATTTTACAAACCCAAGATAGCAGCACTTGTCATAGAAAAAGATGTGGAGACCTTGGTTGATGGCAAACTTAGTATATGTCTATCGTGTAATGTGGTGGCCAAGGAAGCTGGTGTGATCTTGAGCTGTGCCTAGAGACACTGTAATGTCCATATGTGCGTGCCACCTGCATCCAGAGTATCATGTTCAGTTCTGGGCACCATGTTTTAGGATAAACCACCAATTGTGTAAAGGAGACTTACCTGAACGGGGAAGGAAATTGAATTCATGCTGCCAGAGGATGCTTTAAAGTACCTCGGGGTGTCCAGCCTGGAGAAGAGAAGGCAGCTCTGTCATTAAGAATGTCAAGGGCTGTCACAGGGGGATTAGAAGTGGCTGCAGAAGGCAGAACTAGGGATGAAAACTGCAAGAAAGACTCATTTCCATGAGCTGTTAGGACCATCCTAAACCTGACTAGACAGCCTCTGGAAGCCGTATGTTCCTCCTCACTTGAGATCGTTGAGTAAAAGTTGGATGCTTATCCATTGGGTATTTCGTTGGGATTACCCCGTTGCCCCAAGCCAAATGCAAGGTAACATCTCATCTCCTCTTAGATGCTGAGGACACTCAGTAACAGGTTCTGTGCTGGATCAGGATCCTGGCCCTGGGCCCCACTGCCAGTATGTCACTAGGTGGTAACCCTTGGACAGAATAGTGCCAAGAAGGGGGATGACTCCCCCAAACCCTCTGCAGGCTGAGGAATAAATAGGGTAGGGGAGGAGCCGGGATTCTTAAGACCACCTCTAAGATTGATGAACATGGAATGAGCCCAAGAGGAATGGAATGAGAGAGGGTCCAGGGTGCTAAAAAGGAAAGTGAGAAGAAGGTGAGAATGGGATGGGGGTTCAGAGTACCGCCTACCATATTGTCGTTAAACAAGTACCATCCTTTATGTGCTGTCTTCCTCCATTAGAATGTAAGCTCCCTGAACATAAGCACTATCTTGCTTGCTTATATTTGTACCCCTGGTGCATGTAAACAGTCACACCCCTAAAAAACTCTCAGGGCATGGGCTAAACCAGGCTGAGTGTAACTGACAGTCCTCAAACCTGTTGGTGAGTTGGGGGGTGGCTGCTCAAGC
>NC_058130.1:54106322-54125253 GCF_016433145.1 Gracilinanus agilis
AACTAGAGCAGCAAAAGCTAAAGGAAAACTGAAATAATTATAATGCAATACTAGCAATTTAAGCTGTGATTACCAAGTGAGAGGCTCTGATTGGAGAAGGCCTTTAGGGAGGGCTTCTGATTCATGTTGGGATTTGTGTCTATGGGACTAGATGAGAACCCTGGCAACAGAAGTCTACATAGATGCTAATTTCTGTAGCAGTGATTTAACCAAGCTGAGGACAGATGCTTCAGCAGCAGAGTAGGAGGCATGGTAGCAAAGGAACTCCTGAATTGGATGAAATGGCAGAAGGACAGCAAAAGCTGGCAAAATTGAAAGGGAAAACTTAATAAGTTGTAGGGAATTGTTAGGCTTGATACTGTGAATGTGGGAACTAAATTGTTGTCCTTTACAACATTCATTGTAGCTACCCAATAAAATGATATCAAGATCAGGTCCAGAAATTTCTTATGATCCCCCTTTTCTTTGAGAAACTTGATATCCTCCCTTTCTTCTTCTTTCCTTCCTTCCTTCCTTCCTTCCTTCCTTCCTTCCTTCCTTCCTTCCTTCCTTCCTCCCTCCTTTTCTTCTTCCTTCCCTTCTTCCTTCCTTTCTTCCTTCCCTCCTTCCCTCCTTCCTTCCTTTTTTTCTTTCCCAAATCCTAAAATATCCATCACCAATGTGAAAAACAAATATCACCATCCTGAGTAAAAATAGGCCATCATCTCTCCGTTAGGAGGTGGATAGGATGCTTCATCCCTGGATGTTCTTCTTCTTCTTCTTCTTCTTCTTTTTTTTAAACCCTTACCTTTCATCTTAGAATCAATACTATGCATTGATTCCAAGGCAGAAAAATGGTAAGGGCTAAGCAATGGAGGTGAAGTGACTTGCCTACAGTCAACCACTAGAAATGGATGTTATTCTTTAAGTCACTTTTAACATCACTGATAATATGCTGTAGCTTTATGATGCTGCTGTCCATTGTAATTTCTTTATTGCCTTTTGAATCACTTCCAAATTTGCTTTATTGGACAGTGTGGTGTTCTAAGACATGCAACTATTTAAGACCACCAGGAGACAATGGATACACCTACAGACACATGCACACACGTGTATAGATACTCATGTAGACATGTATGTATGTGTATACATGTGTGCATGTATCTTTAAATATACACATGTATAGATGCACGCACATACATGTATGCACACATTCTTGAATGTATTTTTTATCTGAGAGCAGCTTGGGATCATTAAAAGTGGTATATATATATTTTAAGATTCAATTCAGTCTTCCATCTTCCTCCTAACCAACTGTAGGTTTAATTCATTGTCCATATTTGATCCGTGTCCTAGATATATATCCTGATGGGCTCCTTCAATGGATTAACCATTCACCTTCATGTCATGACCTAGACATCTGCTATTTTCATTTGTGGATGAATAGTCCTTTCTTCCTTAATGACCAAATTATTCTGCTCACCTTTTAGGCTTGGCTTCTGCCCCATCACTCCTATGCAATCTTGACTACTGTGCCCATTCTTTGGGGGCCGTATGGTGTAATGGAAAGAACAATGCCTTTGAGGTCAGAGGAACTAGATTTGAATTGCCTTCCCTTTACTGCCTGTGTGATCTCATTAAAATCACTTCTTTTGTCCGGTTCTTCCTTTCCTCATCTTGAAAATGGTTTTCTGTTATAGACTAGGCTGGACTTGGAGCCAGGAAGATCTGGTTTGCATCATGCCTCCATCACTATTGGTTAGTAACTTGAAATATGAGTAGCTCATGTTCTTTGAACCTTAATATTCTTAGCTGGAAAGTGGGGACAATAATGCTTGGATAATACAGTGGCTTTGTGATATCTAACACATGATTGTTCTGCTTCCATTTTTTTTCATTTTTTTTAATAAAAATTTAAAATTTTTTTAAACCCTTAACTTCTTTGTATTGGCTCCAAGGCAGAAGAGTGGTAAGGGTGGGCAATGGGGGTCAAATGACTTGCCCAGGGTCACACAGCTGGGAAGTGTCTGAGGCCGGATTTGAACCTAGGACCTCCTGATTCTAAATCCACTGAGCTAGCCAGCTGCCCCCTGCTTCCATTTTTTTTTTCTATTTCTGTCTTTCCTTCCTTGAGTGGAAATGGTTTTTCCCTTCTCTAAATCATGCCTGTCCTTCAAAAGTTGAGTTGAAGACCCACAATTTTATTTTTTTCCTTATTCTCCTATTTTCCCTTTCCTTAAAATAAACCAGTTGGAAACCAGTCTAGAGATGAGAGGTCCTGGGTTCAAATTTGACCTCAGATACTTCCTAGCTATGTGATTTAAATTTTTTAATTTGTTTTTATTTTTTATTTTTTCCCCCATGGTTACATGATTCTTGCTGTCTCCTTCCCTCTCCTCCTCTCTCCTCCTGGAGTTGATAAGCAGTTCCATTGGGTTATATATATATATTATCACTCAAAACCTATTTCCATATTATTCATTTTTGTAATAGAGTAGTCTTTTAAAACTAAAACCCCAAATCCTATGCCCATGTAAACAAATGATAAATCCTGTGTTTTCTTCTGTATTTCTACTCCCACATTTCTTTTTCTAGAGGTGGATAGCATCTTTCTCATAAGTCCCTCAGAATTTTCCTGGATCATTCTAGCTGTGTGACTTTGGGCAAGTCACTTAATCCCCATTGCCTAGCCCTTTCCACTCTTTTGCCTTGGAACTAATAGGTAGTATTATTGATCCTAACACAGAAGATACGAATTTTTAAAAGTTGGAAAGAATCTTAGCAATAATATAGATTGCATATCTATTGTGACATCTGTAATTTCCTTTGATAACAGTGTATTGAAAGGCAGCATGCTGGATTCAATAAAGAGCTGGCTGGCCTTGGAATCGGAAGATCTGGTTTCAAGTCTTGCTTTTGACTTACCAGTTGTATTAAAAGTCATTTAATATCTCCGGCAACACTCTAAGACTATAAGCTGCAGAGAATGTGCTGATTGACCTTGCTAGGGGGAGTTTCTTTACTCATCAGTTCCCTGTAACAGTGAAAGCCCAGGTACAATTTTTATCATTCTTCTCATCTTTGTTTCAGGTGGCATTTCAAACAACTACCCAGAAGACTCCAAATTGGATGGGTTAAGCCAGTTGCATCTCTATTTGGATAAATATGAAGACATTAAGTTCAGGATTATCTGTTTTTATGTTCAGTGGGTCTATTCTTTCAGCTTGGTGAGTGATAACTAGACTGAGAGTGAAATGAATTTGGTCTGAAATAATAAAAATAATAACAGCTGGCACTTATTTAACACCTACTATGTGCCAGGCACTGTGCTAAGCACTCTACAAGTAAGATCTCATTTGATCTTCGCAACAACCCTCAGAGGTAAATGCTATTATAATACCCATTTTATAAGATGATGTAACTGAGGCAAACAGAAGGCTAGTAGATCATCTACACTATCATTCTTATGGTATTCCTTTAAAAAAATTTTTTTTTAAATTTACTCTCTGTTTTAAAAGTGGTTCCAAGGCAGAAGAGAGGTAAGGGCTAGGCAATTGGGATTAAGTGACTTGCCCAGGGTCACACAGTGTCTGAGGCCAGATTTGAACCCAATACCTTCAGTCTCTAAGCCTGGCTCTCTATCCACTGAGACACCTGACTGCTACCTTTAATGTCTTTTAAAACCATAATTGTTTTAACCTTTCTATTTTAAGAATAATTTTCCTTTCCTTTCCAAAATAATGAAGCAAAACAATTGAGTGGTTCTGTTTTCTCTGTGTTCTCTGTTAATATTATACCATCTGCTATAAGCAGTGGGCTTATTTTCACTTCTCACTTCAAACATTTCTTAAAAATTAATTCTTGGGGACAGCTGCTTGGCTCAGTGAATTGAGAACCAAGCCTGGAGATGGAAGGACTTGGGTTCAAATCTGTCCCTAGATACTTATTAGCCGTGTGACCCTGAGCAAGTTACTTAACCTCCATTGCCTAGCCCTTACTGCTCTTTTGCCTTAGAACCAATACACAGTATTGATTCTAAGATGGAAGATAAAGGTTTTTAAAAAAGAAAGAAAGGAAGGAAGGAAGGAAGAAAAAAGGAAAGAAAGAGAAAGGAAGAATAGAAGAAAGGAAGGAAGGAAGCAGAAAATAAAGAAAAAGAAAGGAAGGAAAGAAGGAAGGAAGGAAGAAAGAAAAAGGAAGGAAGGAAGAAAGAAATTCTTGGGGGCAGCTAGGTGGTTCAGGTGAATTGAGGGGTAGTTAGGTAAATTGAGAGCCAGTTCTGGAGATGGGACGTCCTTGGTTCAAATCTGTCCTCAGACACTTCTTAGCTGTGTGACCCTGGGCAAGTCACTTACTCCCTTTTGCCTAGCCATTATCTCTCTTCCACCTTGGGACTGATACCCAGGGTTTTTTAAAAATTTGATTCTTGTCATCCTTAACATTTTTTGGTTCTCCCCTAAAATTCTCCTCTCTGTTAGTTAGTTGATGTAATCATCACAATTAGGAGGCAGATAACAAAAGTGATCTGATAATAATATGGTAGTGGAGTTCAAAGATTTATCTACACCCCATTGTCCCTTTATTAAGTATGAAGGGATTTTCTGATTCCATTGGTTAGAAGAATATTGGCCAGGTCCCTGGAGGTCTTTAAAAAGCTAAGCTAGCCAAACCCTTAAAAGACAGCTGAGTGAGTTCAAGGTATGCTTTAGATGCATCCAGAAGGGAGTAGAATCACATATTGTTTATGGAGGCAAGTACAGAAAAGAGAAGCATTATAGGCATGGAATAAATAGCTTGAAGTAGAAGCAGAGAAGAGAAATGACTCTGGGTTTAAGAAAGAATTAGTCCTGGCAATTGAGGATCAGGGGCAGCTAGAACATTGGAATCAGGAAGATTCCTCTTTCTGAGTTCAAATCCAGCCTCAGACACTTATAATCTGGATAAGTCACTTAACCCTGTTTGCCTCACCTGTAAAATGTGTTGGAGAAAGAAATGGAAAACTGCTCCGAAATGGGTCAGAGAGTGTTTGACATGACTGAAACAACTAAGAGTCAATCTGTAGGGAGGAACAGACTCTGGGAACCCCACAGAACAATCTATTTAGCAGAGATGCATAGGGAAGAAAGTGTGAGAAATCCATGTGAAGAGAAAGGACAGCAGGGCTTGGGGAGGCAGGGGCTGACTTGTCTACATATATGCCCTACATGTATATCTTACTACCACTGAACTCGAAATTCCTGCTCACTCTTCTCATGAAGATGAATAGGGGTATTTGTAGGAAAATGAACCTTGGGCGTGCGAGATTTGTTTTGAAGCTAATCTTCTGGCTGGGTTATCTTCTTAAATGGCATTGTTTTGGGCTACCCATCTCTACTGACTGACTATTAAATGGAAGCCCACTGATGTGGACTCATGAGTTAGAGTTTCAGGTATGTGGACCCATAGTCTGAGGCCAGGTTTGAATCCAAGACCTCCCATCTCCAGGTCTGGCTCTCTATCCCTGAGCCACCTAGCTGGCCTGCAGGAATTTTGTATGTCATCTTGCCTATTTGAATGTAAGTTTCTTGATCCACCATCTTTTTCTTTAACTTTTCCTTTATAACTCCCACCGCAGTGCTCAGTACAGTGCCCAACCTATAGCAGGAAATCCTCAATAAATGCTTGTTGTTTGATTAGACCTTGAATAGGACTGAAGCTCCTAGGAGGTGCTAGGAGTCAACGTCAACTGTCATGAGAACACATTCCAGGCACAATGGTTCCATGGACTGTTACTTTATCCTTTTCTCTGGTATTTCAGGGAGCTTAGAAATGCCAACTACTTATAAAAGTGGATAAACTTGGAGTCCCCAGGCTAGAAAAGAGATCTTTCCCTCTTCTAACTACTGAGCTGAGACTGGCTATTCTCTCTTAGTTCAGCTCGACAGAGCATTTCCCATGAACCTTTCTCCCCTCTTCTGTATGCACTTACGTATAAACAAACCATTCACAATAATTCAGCCTCAAGTATGAGGTTTTGTTTGATGAAGGAGAGATCAAATATAAACAAAAGAACAAAGATTAAAACACAGCCAGGGAACCTATGACATTGTTACCAGACAGCATTCAGCCAAGGCAGCGTGGTGAAGGGATAGAGGAGTAGAAGGGAGAATTTGTAAGCAGTTTTTCAGCAGTTCTTACAAGGTGTTAACTCACCAGTCCTCCTTATAAATGCTTTTATTGTGTTTCCTGCAAAGCAGAGGCTGACAGTTTTCTGTGCTCATTCCCTTGTCCTCCAGGCTGTGAGACATAGTTAAGGGCCCAACTGCCAAAGTCTCTTCACTCCTTTCCCAGAGAAAGCCAGTTTTCCTTTTCCTTCTCCAACCTTTGTCTCTTCATGTCTCTCACCCTGACATTCAACACCTGAAAACTCCAAATGCTTAGCAAGTCCTTGGAGTCTCCATCCTCTGGGCAAAAAAGCCAGCTCTGTTCAAGGGCATTTATCAGTATCATTGATTTGGCTTTGGGGTTTTGGCCATCCTACATCACCTAGCCCAGCTCATAGCTTGTTATTCTCTTTCCACAACATTTTGTAGGGTATCTTTGGCCTCCATGCCTTCATGCCTGGAATGCACTTCTTCCTTGTCTCTTGGGATCCCTAACTCCCTCCTAGACTCAGGTCAGGTGTCACCTCCTCCATGAAGTCTTTTCTGGTCTTCTTCTCATTCCCTTTGTTAATTTTCTTCCCTCTAAATTGCTTTATATCATTTATCTGTTTATCTGTGACATTGTCACTCTTTGGAAGGTAAGCTTCTTCAAGGAAAAATCTCTCTCTCTCTCTCTCTCTCTCTCTCTCTCTCTCTCTCTCTCTCTCTCAGACACACACACACACACACACACACACACACACACACATTCCCAATGCCTGCAGGAAATGCTTGCTCATTTAATAAATAGTTGTCAAATTGAATTAAATAGAATGAAGGCCTAAAGAGGGGAAGTGGTTTGTCCAGGATCATAGCGATAGTAAGCAGCAGAACCAGGATATTTAATCTCTGACCCTAAATTCTTTCACTGAAGTCATTTTCTGATCTTTCTCTCTTGATACCCCCTCTTGGTGATCTCCTCTCCTCCCAGGATGTCTATGTAGATAACTCTCAGATTTATATATCCAGTCTTAGTCTTTCTCCTGATCTCTGTGACCAACTGCCTGTTGGACATCTCCACCTGGATATCACATGGGAATCTCAAATTCAATTTGTTCAAAATAGACCTTGTCATCATCTCCCTCTTCCAAATTTCCCCATTTCTCTTGAGGACCCCATAATCTTTTGCAGTTCCTCAGATTGACTACCTTGTTCTGTAGTCGTCCTCAGCTCTTCCTCCACCCCTTCCAATAGTTGCTCTGACTGGTCAGTTTGGCCTCCATAGCAGTTCCTGCATCCATCCCCTTCTTACCCCTCAGAGTTACCACTCTAGTTTGAGCCCTCACCATTATTCATTTAGAGTATTGCCTTCTAGTAGGACCCCCAGTTTCCAATGTTCCCATCTCACTTCTCTATTCCCTCCTCCATCCAGCTGCCAAAGTAATCATCTCAAAGCACAAGTCTCACCATGTCACTTCTTTGCTCCAGAAATGTGACAGACTCCCTTTTGCTGTGGGATAAAATGCATATCCCTCAGATTGACATTTGAAACCTTCCCAATCTGGTTTTAGCCCACCTTTTCAGGCTCATTTCCCATGACTTATCTCCTTTATACACTCTACATTTTGGTTGCATAAGTCTGCTTTTTGTCTTCAATCTTGGCAATCCATCTCCAGTTTCTTTGCCGTTGTATAGGCTGTGTCACATGCCCCAAATGCCTTCTTCTCTTCTCCCCGTCTTCCCCTTTTCCCCTCCACAATTTACCTCCATATTATAGAATTCTTTCTTTCAAGCTTCTCCTCATCTGCCATCTTCTGTGGCATGTCTTCTTGCTTCTTAAAATTTTTTTTAATTCATTAATTTAGAACTTTTTCCCATGGTTACAAGACTCATGTTCTTTCCCTCCCCTCCTCCCATGCCCCTCCTGTAGCCAATGAGCAATTCCACTGGGCTTTGCGTGTGTCATTGATCAAGACCTATTTCCATATTACTGATATTTGCACTAGGGTGATCGTTTAGAATCTGCATCCCCAGTCATAGCTGTGGGATGTCTTCTGATCTCCTAAGTTGTTCATGCTCCCTCCTTTCTCCTAAAATAATCATATTGCATGTTCACCTGTCATATTTCTCCAATCACTGTGTACCCTCTCCCCATATATAAGTTCCTTGATGGCAGGAATTATTTTTAATTTTATCTTTGTTTCCTCAGCAGCTTTTTAATAAAAGGCACATTTGATGAGTCCTTTCCCTCCCACTTTGTGAAATTGTGGGAGGGAATCTAGAAGAGTCATACGGGATGGGCATCGCATGGATGGATTACTATCTACATTACTGTTGGAAACATTTATATTTACATTTATGAGATTACAGATACATCTACACAGAGTAACGTCTGAAGTTAGGCACTTAATAACTTAAATAAATAAATAAAATTTATTTTAAATTAAAAAAAAAAAACTTGTTTGAGGTCCATTCAATACACCGCTAGTGGAACTATGACTAGTCCAGCCATGCTGAACTAAGCCTCAAAAGTTATTAATCTGGGCATACCCTTTCATTATTAGGTCTCTGCTTCCAAAGAGATCAAATAAAGAGGAAAAGAACCTACATGTAGTAGGATAGTTTTGGCTCCACATCAAATAGGTATTTACAGAATAAATATGAAAGTTAATCAATTTAATATACAAAGTAGTAAAACTGCAATTGGTTCCAAGTGAGAAGAGCAAGGCAGTTGGGGTTTTGACTAGGTACACATTAGAATCTCAAGAAGAATCTGGCATTTTATGAAACATTTTTAAAAGTTTTTATTTTTGAAGTAGAGTGGTTAATTTTTCAGTTTTATTTTTTTTTTAGTTTGATGAATTAAAAAAATGTCTTTTATGGCTGTGCATTCATTGACTATTCACCTTAAAAAAAAAAAAAGAAAGATTACCCAGAGGCACGCCCTGATGGAATGTGTTGTGGATTCTTCTGGTTCCATCCTGGCCTCTCTCCAGAGGACCAATTCAATATTTCTAGCTGCTTCCTGGATATTTCCATCTGGATGTTCCACCAGCATGGCCAACCTAACATGATTAAAACAGAAATCATCTTCCTGCCCTAAGTATACTTCCCCATTGCTACTAACCCTGGTTACTGAGTCGAGGAGCTCTTATGCAATTCCTTACTCCAGAACTCTCCCTGTCCCCAGTCTCACCCAATCACTCAACAAGTCTTCTTTCGTAATCCCTTTAGAGCCATCCTTTGTTCCACTGGGGATTTTAGGATTGTTAGGATTCCTGAAAAAGAAGTAAACTCTCTGCCAGATCAATCAATTAAGCAATCAACAAATATTTATTAAGTACCTACCAGCCATTGTACTAGGGGCTTGGGATAAAAGGACAGAAAATGAAACAATCCCAAATAAAAATATATAGTGAATAAATACAAATAAATACAAAGTAGTTAAATACCAGGCAGCTTGGGAGGAACATCAAGAAAGGCTACATGAAGAAGATGGTGCTTGAGTTAAAAATTCTTTTAAACCTTTACCTTCTATCTTAGAATCTATACTAAGTATCTGTTCCAAGTAGAAGAGTGGTAAGGGCTAGGCAATGGGGTCAACTGACTTACCCAGGCTCACACTAGCTAGGAAGTGTCTGAGGTTAGATTTGAACCCAAGACCTGGTTCTCTATCCACTGTGCCACCTACTTGTTCCTCTTGAATTATGTTAAGGAAAGAGGGGGACTCTATGAGGTGGAGTTAATGGAAAGTATTATGTCATTCTTTCTACATGTGTCCTTAGGCCTTAGTTTCCTTATTTGTAAAATTGGGATAATAATAATTGAACCATCTACTTCAAAGGGTTGTTGTCAGGAAAGTACTTTGCAAACTGTCAAGTGTTATCAAAAGGTGATTTCTTATTATAGACCCAAATAAAATGAAATGATAAAAATAAAACAGAGAGTTGACAAGAACAGACTGTTTTTTGACACCTTGAACTGCAGCACACAATTTAACACTCTGAGTATATAGTATATGTGATACTAGTGAGTTTATAAGAAGATGGATGGATGGACTCAGGAAAAGGAGGTGGAAATTGGGGTGGGGGGCATTTCTGAGAAACAAAAGTTGAGATAAAAAAAAAAACCTTTACCTTTTATCTTAGTATCACTTTTAAGACAGAAAAACAGCAAGGGCTAGCCAATGGGGGTTAAATGACTTGCTCAAGGTCACATAGCTTGGAAATGTTTAAGGACAGATTTACACCCAAGTCCTCTTGTCTCTAGGTCTGGCACTCTATGCACTATTTAGCCGACCCTCGAATTTTTTTTTTAATAATGAAGGAAGAAAACATAAAAGGAAGACTTTATGACCATAGGAAGGAATGAAATTAGAAAGCACCTAGTCCAAACGACTCATTTTGCAGAGGAACTAAAACTCTGAAGGAACAGTGACGAGTCCAAATTCACACAAGTGGTAAATATATCAGAGGCAGGATTGGAAAAATTCTTTCCATTTTGCCATGATTTCTCTCTTTAAGCCTTGAAACTTTGGAAAATCAAAACATCAACCAATAAGGAATTAAACACATGTCCTTGTGTCCAGTGTCCTGCCATGTGCACGAGGAGTACTATAAGCGGATTCCCTGTCTCAAGCCACTCCTTACTCCAATCCAACCTCCAATCCAGACATAAAGGAACACTATAAGATGTGGTTTTGTTGCTCACAAAGGTCTTTTACTCTCATAAGAGCAAAAAGATCAACAAAAGGAAATAGTTCAGTTGTGGACCCAGCTTGTTGCTTATCTGCAATGTCTCCTCTGGATATATATATTTAGATGTTCAATAGTCTGTCCATCTGACTACCTATCCAGGCATTTTTCATCCACTTGGTTTTTCTTGTATAGATAGAGTGAACTCTTTAGAGATCTTATTTAGAATGTTCCTTGACTTGATACTCACAAGTAGGAGTATTTGGAAGACCTCACCACCAATAGGGAATCTTTTCAATTTTATCTTGACTCTGGACATCCTGTGTGAGGGTGGAGAAAATCTCTGGGAAGCATACATTTCCATGTTTTATTCCTTGCTTGTTAAATCTTTGGTCCAGGGCTGTGAAGTCCTGGGCTCACATATATTTGATCTTGGGTGCTAACCAAAAAGATCACTTATTCCTTGGTTCATTACGTCCCTCTCCTCCTCCTCAGTAGACCCTGGGCAGTCAACTGACATGAATTTATTTCCAAGTATGATGGCACATGTCTCTAATCCTGGGGAGGATGAGGATGGTAGCTCTATTTTTTTTTAAATTTAAAACCCTTGCTTTCTGTTTTAGAATTGATACTAGTATCAGTTCTAGGGCAGATGAGCAGTAAGGGCTAGTGACTTGCCCAGGGTCACATAGCTAGGAAGAATCTAGGTTCTCTAGTCTGCAGGCTTGGCTTTCTATCCACTGAGCCCCCTAGCTGCCAATGGCTGGTGGATCTTTAGAACTCAAGAGTGCTGAGCTGAAGTGTCTGTATTAAATTTGGCATTTGCATGGTGGGTACCTAGAAGTGGGGGATCCACCAAATTGCCCAAGGACAGGTAAAATTGACTACGGTCACAAATGGAACAATGGGTTGAGAAGGAGAAAATTTGGGTCAGGAGTAGTCCCTGTACTTCCAGCTTGGGCAAGATAGAAAGACCCAGTTTTCAAAATGAACAAAACCCAATGGGGCTAGCTGGGTGGCTCAGTGGATTGAGAGTCAGGTCTAGAGATGGGAGGTCCTAGGTTCAAATATGACCTCAGATACTTCCTAGCTGTGTGACCCTGGGCAGGTCACTTGACCCCTTCCCCCCCCCCCCCCCCCAATGCCTAGCCTTTACCACTCCTGCCTTGGAGCCAATCCACAGTATTGACTCCAAGATGGAAGGCAAGGGTTTAAAAAAAAACAAACAACAACCCCCCCCCACCCACCCAAACCCAAGTATTTGCTAAGTGTCTACTGCATGGTAATGAGTGTTGGAAATATAAAGGTAAAAAAAAGTGAGATGGCAACTACCTTCTAAGAGTTTGCATTCTTTTTTAAATTATAAAGATATTTTATTTTGCCAATTCCATGTAATAACAATTTTCCACATAAGTTTTCTGAAGTTTTCTGATCCAATTGTCTCCCTCCCTTTCTTTCCTCCCCCTTCCCAGAGCTGACAAGCAATTCGATCTGGGTTGTACATGTATTATCATGTAAAACATATTTCCATATTGATCATTTTTGTAAGAGAATATTCATACAAAACCCAAATAAACTAATGTGAAGAATCCTAGGCTTTCATCTGTCTTCTGACTCCACCAGTTCTTTCTCTGGAGGTGGAGAGCATTCTTTGTCATAGATTCTTCAGAATTGTCCTGGATCTTCGTATTGCTGAGAGTAGCTAAGTCTCTCAGTTGATCATTCTACAATATGGCTGTCACTGGGTGAGGGAGACACCATTAGTATATATCGATGACAGTCAATCAGTCAATGCACATTTATTAAAAGCTTTATCAGACATGGTTACAAAGAAATGTAGAGTCCTACCCTCAAGGAGGACACATTCTAATGGTGGGGGAGGAAAGAGACAGCATGTAAAGAACTAGGTTACATTGGGAAGAGCCTGAAATGTTAAACAGATGACTTTATATTCACTTCTGAAAATAATATGGTGCTACTGGAATCTACTGGGTAGGGGTGGGGTGGCATCTTATTCAATTATTTCAATTGTGACAGCTATTTCAGTTCTGACTCTTTGTGACCTCATTTAGGATTTTCTTGGCAAAGATACTGGTTTGCCATTTCCTTCTCCAGATCAGTTTACAGATGAGGAAACTGAGTCAAATAGGATAAAGTGACTTGCCCAGGGTCACACAGCTAGTAAGTGTCTGAGGCTGGTTTTCCTGACTCCAGGCTTGGCACTGTATCTACTGTACCACCTAGCTGCCCTAGAGTGACATCATCAACCCTATAATTTAGGAAAATCACTTTGATAGCTGAATAGAGGTCAAATTGTAATGGGGAGAGGCTTGATGTAGGAAGACCAATTAAAAGGCTATTTTTGCCACACTCCAGGATAGAGGTGATGAGGGCCTGAGCTAGGGTGATGGCTGGATGAGTTGAGAAAAGGAGATGTAAACAAGAGATGTTGTGAAAATGGAAAAGATGACATTTGACAACAGATTGGATTGAAGGGATCAAGGGAAAGTGAAGAGGCTGAGGTTATAAGTCTGAGTGACTAGGAGGTTGGTATTGTCCTCATCAGTAATAGAGAAGTTTGAAAGAGGAGAGGTTTGGGAGGAAAGATAAGGAGGTCTATTGGGATGTAACGAGTTTAAGATGGCTACAGGACACTGTGGGAGATGTTCAAAAGTCAGTATAGAGAGTCAACTAGACCTGGAAATCCTCCTCAAAAATGATCATGGAACCCAGGAGAGCTGCTAAAGATCACCAATTGAGATAATATAAAGGAAAAAGGGAACTGGGCCCAAGGCAAGAGCTTTGGGGGATACCTACTATTAGTGGGTTGAGACCTGAGTGGGTACAAGATAAATACAAGACAATTTGGGGAAGGACAGCACTGATAGTTAATGGATCAGGAAAAGCCTCAGCTGAGCCTGAAGGAAGCCGGGGATACGACTAGGCAGATATATAAAAGGAGAGGGAAACATACTCTAGTCAGGGGTGCAGGCCAGCACAAAGGCAGAAGATGGAGGAATAACAAATAGACCAGTATGTCTTATTTGAAGGAGGGGAGATGTAAGAAGGGCATAAAGATAAGAAAGGGCCAGAGGCTTTAAATACTGAACAGAGGAGCTTCTATATGATCCAAGAGCTAAGAGAGAGCCATTGGAGTTTACTAAGTAGGGAGATGACATCATCAGTCCTCCACTCTGGAAAAATCACTTTGGCTCCTGAGGGGAGGCTGGATTGGAGTCAGGAGAGACTTGAGACAGGGAGTCCAATTAGAAGGCTATTGCAATATTCAAGGCGATGAAAATGCAGGCCTGAGCTAGGTTGGTTGTTGTCTGAGTAGAGATAAAGGGATACATGTGAGAGATATTTTCGAGGTAGAAATGACAATATTTGTCCAAGGATTAGTTTTACAGGCTGAGTGAGAAGTCAAGGATGACATCAAAGTTGTGATCAGAGGGAAATTTGGAAGAGAGTTAGGTATGAGAAATAGAATTAATTCTGTCTTAGAAGTATTGAAGTGACCACCAGATTTCCAGTTAGAAATGTCCATCAGGCAGTTGGTATTTTGGGACTGGGGGCAACTTGGCGGCAAAGTGGATAGAGTGCCCAGTCGGGAGTCAAGAAGACCTGAGTTCAAACTTGGCCTTAGACTCTTATTAGTTGTGTGATCCTAGGCAAGCCACTTAACCCTGTTTGCCTCAGTTTTCTTATCTGTCAAATGAGTTGGAGATGGAAGTGGCAAATGACTTTAGTATCTTTGCCAAGAAAATCCCAAATGGAATCATGAACAATTTGACAGGACTAAAACAACTGAACCACAGCAACTAAATTTTAGGACTGGAGCTCAGGAGGAAGATAAAAAGCTGGATCTATAGATCTGGGCATGATCTATATCAGTAATGTCAAACATAAATAGAAATAAGAGCCCTAAACTTACACAAGGAGTAGACTACATGTTGACTTAGAAAAGAAAGCACATATCAGTGTTACTTATGTTCTATTGTACTTTTATTTAATTTTGTTAAATACTTCCCCATGACATTTTAATCTGTTTGGGCTGCACTCTGGAGTGTTGTCTTACTGTGTGCTTGAAACATCTGACCTACATAGAGATGAGATTTGAATTCATGAGAGCAGATGAAATCACCAAGTGAAGAGGATATAGAGAGAAAAGAGAAGGTGAAGAGGAAGACAACCTCTTCATCAGAGGCTAGTGTGAAGGAAGAAATAATGAAGGATGACACTGGAGAGGTATAGAACAAGGAAGAGGGAAGAAAAGAGACTTGTTGGCAAAGAATCATCGATGTCTTGGGTCTTTTTTTTTTTTGTGGTAGAGTATAAAGTGAAATCCTCAACAGAGGGGAATGGAAAGAGGTCATGTAGAGGCTTGAGGAGAGAAGAGAAGATGGTAAATGGGATAGGCAATTGGTTAGGGAGAATGGTAGAGTGGGACTGCCTAGCTGTAGTGAGGGCCTACTTGAGATTATTAGATAATATAAATTTGCAATAAACTTGGTCCACACTGTTTTGTGGTTTTCTCATGTCCATTCAGCAGCATGTGAGTTAGGAGTGAGAGAGGGAGGTAGATGGTATAACTATTTTTTAATTTTTAAATTTTTTTAAACCCTTAACTTCTGTGTATTGGCTCCCAGGTGGAAGAGTAGTATGGGTGGACAATGGGGGTCAAGTGACTTGCCCAGGATCACACAGCTGGGAAGTGTCTGAGGCTGGATTTGAACCTAGGACCTCCTGTCTCTAGGCCTGGCTCTCAATCCACTGAGCTACCCAGCTGCCCCTAGATGGTATAACTATAATAGGGCTGAGATTTGTGAAGGCATGATCAGTGATAGGCTAAGGGAAGAAGAGATTCAAAAGTAGAGAGCAGCACTGAAGTTGAATTGGCTTACCAATGGACTTGTTAGGACTGGAGCTCAGAAGGGAGATAAGGGCTGGATCTATAGATCTGGGAATCATCTATATCGCTGTTAGAAAGGGAGGAGAGTATAGCCAAAGCTGGGGTAATACTGTGAGATGAAGAGATTGGAGGTCATGGTGAATACAAGTAGGGGGAGTAAGGAATACAGAGGGATAAAAAGATAAGAGGTTATGATTAGATAAATGAATCACAAGAACTTGAATAGGGAAGCACATTTGAGGGCGATGGCAAGATCCAGAGTAGAGCAATTTCTTTCACCAGGATCCCAGTAAGTTGCATCCTGACTTAGAAAAGAACACACATATTAGTATCCTCTACATTCAACCGTACTTTCATTTATGTATGTCATCAGGTGATGTTAGGTCGTGGCAGATGACTAGATTGACAAACTGGGAAATCAGAGTTTTTGTGAGAATATCAACATAATACTGAAGTACCCTAGAGTGAGGGAGAGAGAAGGGTAGAGAACAAGACTTGTGAACTAGTAAATGAACTCCCTGAGATGGAGAGAATAAATGGTGGGAGTAAGATTGTTGTTGTTGTTGAGTCATGTTTGACTCTTTGAGGCCCCAATTAGGGTTTTCTTGGCAAAGATACTGGAGTGGTTTGCCATTTCCTTCTCCAGCTCATTTTACAGATGAAGAAACTGAGGCACACAGAGTTAAGTGACTTGCCCAGGGTTAGGGAGTGTCTGAAGCCAGATTTGAATTCAGGAAGAGGATTCTTCCTGTCTCCAGGTGGGGCACTCTATCCAGTATGCCACCTCACTGTCATATATATATATATATATATATATATATATATATATATATAAAACCATTGGAAAATCAGTCTAGGTAGAACATCAGAGAGGCCTTGATAGAAGAAAGTGATTAGAAGGCACCAACCTCACCTACCTGATCTACCATGTTGCTTGGTTCTAGGAGGCATCATCAGACAACCTGTCTCATGGCAGGCATGAACAGGAGGTGTGTGTTCTCAGCCATGAGACTGCTTGATCTTGGTAAGATTTGGTTACTGTTAAGGTTGTGGCCTTGCTACATTTGGTAGCCCAGGGAAGAGACAGGCAATAGTGTTTCCCAGCTGGTAGAAACTGAGAGAGGTGATTGTGTGCCCTGAGCCAACTTCAGGCTGGTTTGATCTATCAAGAAAATTAACCAATAAACATTTATTAAGCACTCACTAGGTGCCATTTTATGGAAAGTGCCATGGTTAAAACAGTCCCTGCCTTCAAAGGGCTTCCATGATATGACATCTTAAGATGTACAATTCTCAGGGACAGTTGGGTGGCTCAGTAGATTATAGTACCAGGCCTGAAGGTGATAGGTCTTGAGTTCAAATCTGACCCCAGAAACTTCCTAGCTTGGTGACCCTCACTGCTCTTTTACCTTGGAACAAATTCTAAGAGAGTAGATAAGGATTTTAAAAAAAGGTTTTTATCCAACCTCCCTTACTCAAAAACTGAGAGACATGCTCCAAATTAACTACTATGTACTTATTGGACCCTCATCTCGACATTATCCAATTTGGAATCAGTGCTTTTTGATCTCCTCGTCTTTCCCAAGTTAACAATCTTGTCTCCTTACATAAGGAATTTTAACCTTCATTCAACACTCCACAGGACCCCTCCAGAACCTATTCTGTATCCTTTACCTTCCTCAATGACAACATACTCTCCTACACACCCCACAACAGTATCTCTACCAGCCACTGCTGGGAAAACCCAGGACTAGAATTTAGTGGAATCACAGACCTAGAATGGACCTTAGATATCATCTACTCCTACCTCCTCATCTTACAGTGAATTTATCTTCAGTTTTTGAAGTGACTTGCCCAAGGTCACACAAATAGCTGGTGGCCCAATCAGGCACAGAGAAACCTGGGTCATGTTTGTATGTAAAGAAAGGTCTGCTCTTCTTCTCTGACCCAGCCCAATACTCAGAACTGGCAGTGAAAGTTGAATTTCTTTCTTTCTTTTTTTATAAATCCAATAAATAAATAAACAAGTAAACATGATTAATTGATGAAGTGGAGGAGACCAAGAAGGGGGGGGGGGAGTCAGATGGCCCAGCTTCCTGGTAGAGCTCAGCTTTCCAGCTTCAAGGGGCAGCATGGGGGAAGCCTCTTTACAAAAAAGGTTTCATCATTGTGCTTCTCCTCTCTTCTCCCTTTTGCAGGGTTTACCCCTCCCCTCCTTTCTGTGGGATAGTCCCACTGGGTAGGAGGAGGTGAGAACAGCCACCCAACCTGGGGAAGACCTGCCTTGACTTCCCATATCTGTTATGTGGGAGCGTGGGTCCTCTCTGTCAATATCTCTGGGAAGGACCCCCCCAGCCCCATATCCTTCCCAATCTTTTCCTTCTGGCTACCAGGAAATCTTTTAGGAGGCTACAGCGACTCTTGTCCACCCTCTTTCTAAGCCTGGGTCACAGGTGCATGAGGGAACCCTGGGAAAGGGAGAATGTGGGGACAGCTCGGGCTGAGTGGCAGGGGATCAGCGTGGGAACTGCTCATCCAATATCTTTTCATCTTCCAGGTTAGGCTAGTTCAGGTTAATAGTAGCTGGGACCCGCCCCTAATTCTCCAGTACCCGTAGGGGTGAGCCTGAGGCTCCAGAGCCCTCAGGGTGCTAGGGCAGGGGTGGTGGTAGGCGGCTGAGGTGAGCAGTGAGGACCGATTTGGCCAAGCTCAGTCCAATAGCTCTAGGGTGGGGGAGCTCCCCTTCTCCCCCCATCTCCCAACTCCTGCCCACTCTTGTTCTCCCCCACTGCTGGCTCCAGTTCTGAACACGTGGGGCCAGTTGGGGCTAGGGGGTGGCGAAGCTGGGACCGTGTGCGCTTGGGTCCCGCGGGGGTCCAGCTGCCCGACCGGAGTTTGGGGAGAGAAGAGAGCTAGGAAAGGAGCGAGAGGGAGAGGAGGGAGGGAGGCCCGGCGTCAGGAGGAGGGGAGAGGAGAAGAGCTGAGAGCGCAGTGCTGCAGCTTGGGCGGCCCCGGCAGCGGCAGCGGGCGGCGCAGCGGAGCCAGCCGAAGCGGGAGGCAGCCTCGGGGGCGGACCCCCGAGGGGAGGGCGTGGGGGCGCGGGGCAGTGGCAGCGGCGGCAGAGCCAGCAGCCGGTGCAGCAGCAGCAGCCGCAGCCGCAGCCGCAGCCGCAGCCCGCAGCCGCAGCCACAGCCGCAGCGTAGGTCCGCCTGTCAGCACGCCCG
>NC_058130.1:54130109-54224981 GCF_016433145.1 Gracilinanus agilis
CTTCCTTCCTTCCTTCCTTCCTTCCTTCCTTCCTTCCTTCCTTCCTTCCTTCCTTCCTTTTTTCCTTCCCACTGCTTGGTATCTCCTCCCTTTTTATCAGAGGACCAAGGCATTTGGTGCCTGAGAGCTGAATGAAAAGAATGGGGGATTGTCGGCAACTATTTTGGGAGGCTAGCTTTATAAGAAAGGTTAAGGAGGAATAAGACCTCAGTCCTCAAGAATCCTCAAGGATTCTAGTCAGTGCTAATGATGGTGGTGGAAGAGTACCAAGATATTGAGGGGAATTTAGTTTGCTGCTGTTTGACTTAAGTCTGGATTCCACTTTGATCCTCAGTTTCTGATGGCTGCCCTTGTATGAGGGAAGGAAGTAAAGAGTAAGGATTTCTCAAGTGAGAAGATTGCTATCGTTTAGGTCAGTGATGGGCAAACGAGGGCTGGTGGGCCAGATGCAGCCCTCTGAAATGTTCTATCTGGCAGTGTGACATTATTCCTAATCTGACGAATACAATGAGTAGGATACAATACAATGAAACTTGGATGAGCATTTCCTTTCCTTTGGCCCTGTCTTTAAAAAGTTTGCCCATCAGTGGTCTAGGTGATATATATATATATATCTGAGAGCATGGGGTGGGACCAGGACTAGGAGAACTAGGGTAAGGATGTTAGTTGGTGTGACACTGGGAGACAGAACCTTGAACCCATGGTGGAGCTCTGATGACTTTACTTAACTCTTTCTGGTTCTTTGGCGTTGGTGATCCCAGGCTTTCTGGGGTTTTTCAGGCCAGGGTCAGAACTTAGAGAAGAAGGGAATGTCCTTCATTTTTGGGCAGTGACTCCTACCTGCCAAGTTTGGTGTAAGCTACAGAGATTTGCACATTTCTGCTTATTTAGGTCTAGGCTTCTTCATCTATAAAATGATGGGATTAGATTAAGAGAGCTCTGAGTTCCCTTCCAATTCCAAATCTATAGCTTAGTAATTTTGGGGATTTTAGGCATATGTGTATTTCAATATTTTGATAATTACATGGTGTCGTTGGTGTGGACGTCCCTTCTTTGACATATATTGCAAAGTCTTCCTTCCCACCTTAGTGAAAATGGCCAAACAATGAGGCTGAATTCAATGACTGCTAAGATCTCTTTCTACTCTGAAAGTACAGTAGGGCTGTGGCCAACCCTCTGGTGATGAGTTTTTTTGGAACTTAATGAGGCTGATTCTCAGAGAATAGCCCTGGGTCTGTGCTTGCAGGACCTGTCACAGTGCCACAGAGATTGCTGATATAGTGTCTAGTGTCTCCCTCCATGCCAGAGCAGAATTTTTGGGAATGGGGAGACGTAGCTTTGTGTGTGGTTATTTGTACATGGCACCAGTGTATTCCATGTGAATGTTTCTGTGCTACCAACTTCAGCTGGTCACTGGTGAAGTAGGTGGCAGCCTATGCAGTTGGAGGAGAAGAGGGTAATAGAAATAGCATCTTCCCCTTTCCAAGACCAGTTCTTGGTACTGAGAAGAAATACAGGTGAGTAGGAACCTGATGGGAGGGGAAGAGCTCTGCTAGGAAGCATTTATTAAGTGCCCACCCTGGGCATATAAAGGAAGGCAAAAGATAAGGGGACAGTATGGAAATAGCTTTGTTCAAACAAACTCTATAGGGACAACCAAGTAGCCCAGTGGATAGAGAGCTGGACCTGGAAATAGGAGGTCCTGGGTCCAAATCTGGCCTCAGACTCTTCCTAGCTGTGTCACCCTGGGCAAGTCACTTAATCCCAGTTGCCTAGCCCTTACTATTCTTCTATTTTGGAATCAATACTTAATGTTTATTCTAAGACAGAAAGTAAAGGTTAAAAACAAATGAACAATTTATGGGATACCTAGGAAATAATCAACAGAGGGAAGACACTTCAATGGAAGGCCAATAAACAATTTTTCTATATTTACAAAATGCTCTCTCATAACAAGCCTGTGAAGCTTAGGTAGGCAGGGATTAACTTCTCCCTTTTACTGATGGGGAAACTGAGGCATACAGAAGTGAAGGGGCTTGAACCATTAGTAATTATTATTACTTTGGGATTGGTATCTGAATCCAAGTCTTTACTAACTTCAAAGTCAGCGGGGTCTCGCTTATGTCAGGACTGCTATAGGTGTGTGTGAGGGTTTTGCTTGGCCCTTTGGGGTGAGACAAGATGGTGAAAAGATAGGTGCCTGCCCATACCCAGCCAGTGAAAATGGCATAGCAGATAGTAGTGCTGGATTTGTCCTTGGGAAGAGTTGAGTTCAAATCTAGCCTCATACTCTTATTACCTTTGTCACTTGGGGCAAGTCAATGTTAACCTCTCTGTGCTTGGTTTTTTTCCTCTATAAAATGGGGTAGATAATGACATCTACCAGCACCCTAGGAAGGATTTGTTGTAATGATCAAATGTGATAACATGTGAAGTTCTATACAAAACTTGTAGCGATACATAAATATGACATTATTATTATTATTATTATTACCCAAACTAGGCTTTGGGGAGGAACTTCTGATCTGGCAATGCTTCCTTACTTTCATCTTCTCTTGGCTCCTGCATCTTTATTCCTGAGGAAAGGGGGCTTGTGAGTTGGGATGGAAGTGATGGGATACTGGAGGTGGAGGGAGGTGAGCAAAGTTGACGGATAATTGCTACTTGAGCTGCAATTATCAGCAATTATCTTCGTTCTTTCATCTTCCCAGTACAATGGAGACAGCACACAATCAGACTGAGCAGTGGGATTGTGTTCTGAAAGTTCACCTGTAAGTTGGCTTGTTTGGAATGTGGAAAACATTCTCCCTTAGAAACTGCCTTATAAACGTTGGGGAGGATCTCCAACGGCACCCAAAATGCACCTGAACTCCTGAATAGGAGGAAACATGGTGTGATGGGAAGAAAGCTGGCCTGTGCTTTTTGTTTTCCCTGGCCCTGATACTAACCTTGAGATTTGAGGTCAGTCATTTGGCCTCAGAGGGCCTCAGTTTCCTCATCTGTAAAATGAAAGTCCAGGATCTTCGAGATTTCTTTCAGTCCTAATGGTCTGTATCACCTCATCAGCAAAACTAGAGTTTCCATGGAGAAAAATGTCTTCCAAATTCCACCTGGGAAATCGGGAAATGGGGAATGAATACATTTGCTTTTCTGCTCTGTCATGATGGGGACCAGCTTTCTCTTCTTCTTTCCCTCCCAATCGAAAGGGAATTTTAAATTTTAATTCTACCCACCTTGGGTGAAAGGGGATTCCTTTTTTCCTTATATTTTTTTCCCTCCCTCCCGCCAGCAGCTGTCAAGACCGGATATGGAGATGCAGAATTCCTTCTGGGATACTACCTCTATGACCATGTTCAAGTCATTTAACTGTACTGGGCTTCAGTTGCCTCAGTGGTTCCTTCCAGTTAGAAGGCACTTGTATAGGACTACTCACTACCAAGTAAAATTTGCTCCAACCAGGCCAAAAACCACTGCCGCTAGCACCCAACTGCTGGGTTGGGGAATAGGAAGAGCCGTTATAATAGGATTTTTACCTTGATCTGAGAGAAGAAGTGGGTTTGTTAAGCAAATCGATTGTATTAGCCAGGGAAACGTTAACCTACTTAAAGAGGAGAGACCTTTAATGGCAACGTTTGAAATAATGAATGTGTTAATTATAAATGGATTCTTATCTATTTGTTAAAGCACTTATTCTCTAGCCTCTTTTTCCTGGGGTCAGCAGTGTGACTGCTCTTACTTGAAGATAATAAAAAGGAATTAATTTAATAACATTGTATTACTCAGATTTTTCATTAATTCACTTGACCTTTCTCCCTCCCCCACCTCCATTAAGGGGAATTATTGAGGCTTTCTTGTATCAAAGAACCCTGAAGCCAGCAAAAAAAGAAGGAATAGGAGGAAATAGTGGGGTGCTGGACCTCCAGACAAAGGAATATAATTAAGAGAAAGAGGGCCCTGGGGGAATAAAGAAAGAGGAAAGAGACTTTAGCCCAGTGGTTCCCAAACTTTTTTTGGCTTACTGCTCCCTTTCCAGAAAAAATATTACTTAGTCCCCTGGAAATTAAATTTTTTTAAATTTTAATAGCAATTAATAGGAAAGATAAATGCACTTGTGGCCATCACTGCTCCCCTGGATCGCTGCAGCACCCACCAGGGGGTGGTGGCACCCACTTTGGGAATCACTGCTTTAGATCAAGGCCAGAAAGAAAGGAGAGCATTGAGGAAGAAAAAGGATAAAGCAGGACCTCAGAGAGGAGGAAAGCCAGAAAGAATGATGGGATGGAAGAATAAGCCATAGGAAGATATTGTCATCCCATGCAATATGTGTTCCTGGGGAAGATGCCAAATTTGGACCAGCATTGGACCCTCACCTTATGGGATGAGTCCTAGTAAGGGGGCTAACATAGAAATGAATCAATATAATGGTACATGATGCTAAGTTCACAGTGTTACAAAATTCAGTCTTAGAAGAAGTCTAAAGATAAAAGTCAAGTCAAGAAGCATTCATTAAGGACCTACTATGTGCTAGACACTGGGCCAGTTTTGGGCATACAAAGAAATGACTGCTCATGAGGAGCTAATGAGGGAGACCAGTGTGACCAAGGAGATCTAGACAGGATGAATTGGAGATAATTAGCAGAGGGAAGTCACGGGCATTAAGGGGAGACTAGAGGAAAGGTTTCTTGTAGAAGGTGGGATTTTAGCTGGGACTTGAAGAAAGCCAGGAAAGCTAGGAGGCAGAGATGAAGAGGGAAGGCATTCCAGGCATAGTGGACAGCCAGTGAAAATGCTCAGCTTTGGAAGATGGAGTATCTTATCTGAAGAAGAGCAAAGAGGCTGGTGCCATTGGATCTCAGACTAGGTAGTGGTGCTGGGAGTACAATGTAGGAAGTCTGGAAAGGTAGGAAGAGCTTAGGTTATGGAGGGCTTTGGAAAACTAAACAGAGGGTTTGATCCTGGAGGAGATAGGAATCACTGGAGTTTATGATGTAGAAGGCTTGATGAAGATGAATTTGATAGTGATGGACTGGATTAGGAAAAGATTTGAGACAGGGAAACCAACCAGCAGGCTATTGCGGTAGTCTAGGTATGAGGGGATGACAAAAGAACGATAAGTATAGAAAGTTAAAAACAATTATACAAGATCTGAGGATGAAGATCATTATGTACTAAGAGGATCAAGGAAGGAAAAGCCGGGAAGAAGCATGGACCCTGAAAGGGGAAAGAAATGGTTAGAATCACAGAATTGCAGGGTTGGATCAATTTTCAGGGCCATCTGCTTCAACCTTCTCCTCGACCCAGAGTTCCTTCTATAACATTACTGACCATGTACTCGAAGTATTAGGGTGGGGTGTTTTACGTCATGTATTTCTTGAATGCATAAAGGGTGCATTGTGATGTTCTGGCTAATATTTTAAAACTGTAGTGTTCATACTTCACGAGTGCCAAACTATGAAGATAGTAATCAAATGAAAGTTAATCTGAAACTAACAAGTTAATGCTCTAAATCACGATTGTGCTTTGACGTAATTGAGCATAAAGGATATGGGTAAATATTTTTACCTAAATGAGTAGTTATTTTTATGAGGCCAAATCAAATTTTTAGTTTTTTCCTTCTCACTGTGTTTGATCTCCCTTTTACATAATCAGTCAATATGAATCGTTTGCCTTGATTCTACATACTACTTAATCTTCTCTGAAGACCAGAAGTTATGTCTTCTTTAGATTGTACCTGTAGAACCAAGTATGTGGTTATGTATGAAAGCCATCAATAAGGTCTCTGCTTCTGTGCCTGGCCACAAAGGGCACGACAAACTTGAGACAGCATCATCATCTCACACAAGTTAAGAGACAAAGATACTAACTTTTATTCCCCCAAATTTCGGAGTTTGTGCTGTTAGACTCTACTTCTCCCCCTCTGCTTCCTCCCTCATGGCCAGAACCTCTCAGATGACCTCCTATTTATACTTGATATTTCTTATACAGAGCTGTTAGGGTGTGAGCCCCTTGAATACAGAGGTGGGGTTGTTTTTGCCTTTCTTTGAGTATCCAGTGCCTTGAACATAGTAAGTGCCAAACAAGTACTGGTTGACTGAACTTATAGAACTGAGGTTTCTGCAGCTTTGTACATGGGTTCCCTTTAACTAGTTTGCCCAGGGAGTATTCTCCTTGACTTTCTTTACCAGGAGATTTTGGTTCCTATGCTCCCTGTGTTATATGTGCTGGGCAATGGGAGCCTCAAGACAGAAGAAACTCTGGGCAAAAGACTATTATTGATTGTTCATAAGCTATGAGTGAGAAGCCCCTCATTGTCTACCAAATATTGTCCACTTTTTTCATTTTCCTTTTAAAAATATTCCTTGAATATTTTCCCATAGTTACATGTTTCATGTTCTTTTCCTCTCCCCCAAATCCCCCCAACAACCCCCCCCCCCGTAGCCAATGCACAATTCCAATAGGTTTTACATTGTCCACTTTTTAAATTGGCATTTGAGGCTTTCTACAATGGACATTTCCAGCTTTATGTGATTCACTAGTCTTCCTCTCAGGCATGAGAATGCTTGGTGTCCCTTGTGCCCATACATTTCAGCTTTCCCTGTCTCTGTCCTTTTATTCCCAATGTCCTCAATACCTTAGCTACTCTCTTTTCCTTCCCTATCTCCATCAGTCTAAATCCTTCCCCTTCTTCTCGCTTAGTTGTTACCTCTTCCACAAAGTTTTCCGGTCTAAAACGACCTTTCCTTTTTACCAGATCTTGTATAACCCTTTGCGTGCCATGTTTTTATAGTTTGTTCTCACCAGTAGTTATTATTACAAAGTTATAGTAAATCTTTATGTGTGGATATTCTTCCACACTCCTCTCCCTACCCATAATAATCTCCACTGGATCAGGGACTACTCACTAACTGTGTTATCAGACTCCAACTGTGACCCAGAGTGCTGGATTTAGAGCCAGGAAGACTGCAGTTTGAATCCTGTCTCATACATTTACTAGCTTTGTAACCTTAGGCTGGTCATTTACCTTCTCAGTACCTCAGTTTCTTTATCTGCAAAATGGGGATACTAATAGACTCTATCTACTAGGATTGTTGTGAAGATCAAATGAAATAACGCATATCGAGCACTTCGCAAATTTTAAAGTGTATATAAATGCTATTATTGTTGTAATTATATCTTTTTATTACTAATTATATTATCATTACTACACATTTTTATCTTAGTATCTAACATAATACTTTGCACTTAGGTTGTGCATACTCAATGATAATTGATGAGTGACCATTGGGATCATCAGGGCAGTGATAGAGAGGAAGTAGCATTTAGAAGGACAATGTAGTAGCCCCCAAAGCTTCATAATGTGAATTCTTAGGGTTTTAAGCATTTAAGCTTATTGTCTTTGTCTGTGTGGGGACAACCAGGAGCTGGGCAAAGATGTTTGAAGCTCAAGGTGACGGCCCATGGTGGACACCGTAGTGGAATGCCCTTGTTCTCAGATGCTGGAGTGACAGATTAAAGAGGGGACAGCTTCTCTGCCCTCAAGGAGTTTATACTCTTAGGTAGAAGATAGCTTAGAGTCTGCAGAAACAGGAATATGTTGAAGAGTGGAGAGTGCCATAAAAGGGAAGCAGCAAGGTTGCTGGTGAGTTCTAGAGAGAATTATACTCATTTGAAGTTTCTAGCTTAACCCAGCAAGGTACCTGAAAGTCAGGTCATGAGAATAAGAGCTTGAGTCTTTGGGGAATGTTGGGTTTAGAGAAGAGAAGACTTTAGGGAACATGATCAGATCAATCATAGATTCAGAGCTAGAAGGGGCCTTAGAAGCTGTCTAGTCCACCTGTGTCCATTTTACAGATGGAGGTAGCTGAGTCACAGAGAGATAAAGTGATTTGCTCAAGGTTACATAGCTAGTCAGCATCAGAAGCAGAATTTGAACTCAGGTTCAAAGACAGCACATTTTACACTCTACCATGTTGCCTCCTTTGGTAGTGGTCTTCAGCTATTTGAAGGCATCTCTTGAATGGGATTAGAGTAAACCCCCTTAGACCTTAAGAGGTCCATGGATGGATTTCAGAGGCGTCAATTAACTTGGATAAGAAAAACAATACATCTTTATTTCAATATAATTGGTTTCCATATGCATTTAAAATACACTGAACAGTATACATGGTAACGGCAATGTATGATGATCGTCTGTGAAAATTTGGCTACTCTTAGTAAAGCACTGATCTGGGACTGTTCCAAAAGACTTATGATGGGGAAGGTATCTGCCTCCAGGGAAAGATCTGTTGGAGTCGTCTTTCATATAAGTGTATTTATGGTTTTTTTGGGGGGTTTTGATCATATATGACTTTGCTTTTACAACAACGACATATATGTTTTGCATTGTGTTTTGCAGGACAATAATAAAATTCAAAATAAAATTAAAATTAAGTAAAATAAAAATAAAAAAATATAATTTTGAGAATGGGATGATAGGCTTCACCAGGTTGCCAAAGGGTCCATGACACAAAAACAGTAAAGAGACCTTGGATTACACAGTCTGTGTTAATCTAGGAAATATAACTAAGAACACAAGGGTAGAAGTTATAGGAAGCAGATTTTTTTTCTGCTCCAAGGAAGAACCTTCTTAAAATTAGACCTCTTCCACCATGGACTGGACTTTATGATCAGGTAGTGAGCTCCCTCATCAGTGGAGATATTCAAGTAGATATGAGGGATTAACTGTCAGGGATGATTTTGGGAGGAGGAAGATTCCTGTACTAGGTAAGAGTTAGGAAGGGATGGCCTCTAAAATCTCTTTCAAGTGGGAGATTTTGGAGGGTTGTCCAGAGGATAGTGGGTCTAGGGCTATAGTTTAATTAAATGAGGCCAAGGATATTTGAGGCATCCAAGAGAGAAAGAGGTTTCTATAGTTCTATTGGAGAGTGGAGGGAAGCTCTGAGACTCAAGAGTGACAATTGACATAGAGAAGGAACATCTAGACTGGGACAGAAGGTGTGAAGTATGGCTATGGCAGGTACTGAGAAGAGATTAGTATGGTAAATGTAAGCTAATGGATAGCTGGTGGCAATTTGGTGGCAATAGTTAATTTTCCTCTAGGTAGGTAATAGGATGTTACTACTAGAGGCTCTGAAGAGATGAAGATGATAGTTGAAGTGACCAGTTTGGCCAATGAAATTAGCTGAAACTCACAGAAATGAGCAGTCAACAAATGTCATTCAACTGAGCCTAATATGACTCTTTACAAGTAATAAAACAGCAGGAGACAGGCAGGACCCTGCCCTCAGAGAGTGTAGGTGGTGAGATAAGAAGAGTAGTCATTAAATTCTGACCAAAAAATCCCCAGACATTTACATAGCTCCCACTATGTGCCAGGCACCATGCTAAGTGCTTTACAATTATCATCTCATTTGATCCTCACAATAATCATGGAGATAGTTTCTGTTATTATCTCCTTTTTACAGATGAAGAAACTGAGGATAAGTGACTTGTCCAGCTAGTAAGTGTCTGAACTCAGGTCTTCCTGACTCCAGTCTGTCACTCTGTTCACTGCACCAGCCAATTGCCTGCAAGACAAGACAGCATAGACTAAATGTTATTTTACTGTGGCAAAAGTTTAAAGAAGGAGTTGGAAACATGTCTTTAAGCAAGGATTTAGGTAGGTGTAAGAGGCAAGGATGGTCACTGGTCCTTCCAGGTTAGCAGCATCACAGAAAGGAAGGCACAGGGGCCTTCTTAAACCTGCTGTTCATGTGAAAGTGAGGAGAGTTACCCGATTTGTGCATAAGTAGTGGTGTGGGGAGTAAGGTTGAATGGGTAGAGTGGGACTCCCTACATTAACAGAGGGTCTTGAATGCTAGGCAGGGGAGTTTAGAGGTGATGTTATAGCAGAAGGGAGATATTTTAGGATCTGAGTTAAGGTTGTATTTTTAAGGAAGATTAGGTTAGAGATGATATGAAGGATGGAGTGGGAATGGGGAGGACTGGAAGGAGGACATGGGAAAAAACAGTCAAAAGGACGTGGGACAAGGGGCAGCTAGGTGGCTAGGTGGATTGAAAGCCAGATATAGAGACAGGTTTCAAACCTAGCCTCATAGACATCCTAGCTGTAAGACTTAAATTTTAATGGTTGACTAAAATATGTGAAAATTATAAATAATATGATGGTTGCCAATTCAAAGTATTGCTCAAAGTTGAAATGACCTTTAATAGCCTTTATTTACAAAAGAGGTGGAAAAAGTGAAAGTAGAGAAATACAAAAGGGTAGAGATGACATTAGCCTATCTTACTAAATATTGCTTCGTGCTTGACTCAGCCAGGACTTGTTGACCTTCATCTGGAATTAAACTCTCTCCAGAAGAAGGGAAAGCCAGTTATCCACTCACCCAAGTTCCCTCCAAGAGGCAGGTCAAGACAAGACAATGACTTGAGCGGAAGGTGATTCCTGAGGCCAACTTTATTCCTTGAGCTCACCTTCTTCTTGAAGCTGACTTCCCTCTTGAAGTCCAACTCCTTCTTGAAGCCAACTTTCTTCTTGGAGTTGACTTTTTTAGCCCCAGAAGTTTAGGGCTTTTTATAGTGACTTCTTGTCTTCCAAATTGTCTAGCACTGTCCAAGGGGCAGTGTTTGTGGGAATCAGTTCTCACCTTCTGGAGGGGTGAATACTCATCAAAAAGGTTCACAGATTTGGAGGCCACAAACCCTTTTAGGGGGTCTATGAACTTAGATGGGAAAATTATATATTTCTTTTCTTTTTTTAACATCTTTATTTCAATTTAATTGGCTTCCTTTGGATTTCATTGAATTTTATTTTATGTGTGTGTGTGTGTGTGTGTGTGTGTGTGTGTGTGTGTTTTAAGAATGTTATTCTGGGGAATTGGTAGGTTTTATCAGCTTGCTAGAGGGGGCCATAATACACAAAAAGGTCAAGAACCTTTGGTCCACTTGATAACCTTTAAGGTCCCTTCTATCTCCAGGTCTATGATTGTAGGGAGTCAGACTCACTAAGAGACCAGTTAAGAGCATCGAAGTGATCTAAGAATATGTTAATGAACAACTGGAATTGGGGGGGTGTCATCCAGTGGCAATAGAAAGAGAATAACAAGAGCCATTAATAAGGAAGAATGGATTGTTTGTTGATTATCCAAATATAAGGAGAGAAATGAGTCAGAATAAGTTGAGAAAGAGAGAAACATAGATTGGGAGGTAGGAGATTGAGAGACAGAATAGTGTAATGAAGAGAATCCTGGACTTAGAGACAGTAAGTCCTGGGTTTGAATCCTGATACTGAAGTTTATTTACTAACTCTGTGGCCATGGATGAATCGCAACTTTTCGAGACTCAGTTTTTTTAGGGCATCTAGGTGTCACAGTAGAAAGAGCACCAGGCTTGGAATTGGGGAGAACTTGGTTTCAAATATGGCCTCAGATACTTCCTAGAGTTATGATCCTGAGCAAGTCATTTAACCTTAACCCTATTTGCCTTGCTTTTGCTATTCTGTCTTAGAATTTTTACTAAGACAGAAGGTAAGGGTTTAAAAATAAGACAGTTTTTACTTTTGGAAAATTGAGGTGATTTGAATTAGATGGCCTCTGAGGTCCCTATTAGTTTTGTTTCTTATGCTCTTTTGTCTGTTCTGATTCATTGAACTAATTTTAAAAATTGGTTTAAGCGCATTTTAAAAACCAATACCAGATACTGTTGATGACTGCTGTGAAATAATATAGTTTGAGTTCTGGAAGTGCCATTCCTCCTTTTTCTCTCCTTCTTTGCATTACTTATCTTGATATTCTAGATCTTTTATTTTTCCAAGTGAATTTTGTTTATTTTGTCAAGTTCTGTAAAGTATTGCTTTGATAAGTTGACTGGTATAGTATCAAGTCTATAAAATAGTTTTCATTATATTGTCATTTGTTTTATCTTGACATGGCCTCACCACAAACACTGAATATTTCTCTAGCTATATTAGTCATTATTTCTTGAAGGAGCACTTTGCAATTGAATCTGTATAAATATTTTATGGACTTTGTAGATTAATCCCCAGAAATTTTATGTGTTTTGAAGCTTCTTCTAATGGAATTTCCCTTTCCATTATTGCCTCTTGGATTTTGTTATTATTATGTAGAAATGTTGTAGACTTTTGAGGCTTTATTTTCTGGCCTGCAACTTTGCTGAATTATTACCTCCATTGAATTTTTGCTTGGTTCCCTAGGATTTTTCAAGTAGATCATCATATTTTCAGCAAGGAGGAGTACTTCTTCATTCGTATTTACATCTTTAATTTTTCTTATTTTTATTTCTATTGCTATCATTTCTAGAACTATCAAATCATTGTAGAGTGAGTGAGCATCTTTGCTTTGCTCCTGTATTTATTAGGAAAACTTCTAGATTATCCTCAATGCATGTGTTTTCTATTGGTTTTAGAAAAATGTTTTTATGATATTTAAAAAACCCTCATTGCCTATATTTTGTAGTTTAAAGCAGAAATGAGTGTTATATTTTGTCAAAGGCTTTCTCTAAATCTATTGTGATAATCATGTAGTGTTGGATTACATTCTTTTTAATATAATTAATTATATTGATTAGTTTTGCTCCATTCTTGGCTCCCTTGAGCCAATTCAATAAATTCTATAAATTTACCTTGGTCAGGATGAATGGCTTCTCAGATTAATAAATGCAGTCTGTTTGACAGGATTCTCCTTCTGTTCTTTCTTCTTTTCTGATTTAGGCATTAGGACTATTTTCATCTCATAAAAGGAATCTGGTAGAGTGCTTTCTCAATATTTGAGAATAATTTATGAAGCATTGGAACCCATTGTTCTTTAAAAAATTTGATAGATTTCTCCAGTGAATCCAGGAAAGCCAGTTTTTTCCTTTTATATTTCCTTAAAAACCAATTCTTTCCTTTTCTTTGATTGAATTATTTGAGATCTTTATTTGATCTTCTGTTTGTTTAGGTATTTTAGATTTTTGAAGGTATTCCTCTATTTCTTTTGTGTTCTCAGTTTCATTAGCATATAACTGTGTATGATAGGTTCTGATAATTCTTTTTATTTCTTCTGATTTTGCTGTAATTTTATTTCTTCATTTGAGAATTTCTTCTGTTCTGTTTTAAAAAGGGTTGGATAAAGTCACCAATTTTATAAGTCTTAAAAAAGCCAGTTATTTTTTTTTTACCACTTCTATGGCTTACTTTTTGTTTTGCAGTTTTCCTATTTCTCTTCTAATTTTTAACATACCTTGTTTTGTGCTTATTTAATTGTTGGCTTCTAACTTTTAAAGTTGCATATTAATTTCATAAATCCTCTTTTTTCTATTTTGTTAATATATATTTGTAGGGATATGAGTTTTCCCCCTGAAGACTACTTTAGTTGTCTTTCAGATATTTTGCCATGCTGTTTATAATTATAATTTTACAACATATAATTATTAACTGTTTTTATGATTTTCTTGGAGTCAGCCATTATTTAGGATTTCATTGTTAAATCTCCTTTTGAGTCTGTCTTTTGTTGCTTAAATCACCATCATCACTTTTTATTGTGTTATGGTCTATAAAGGATACATTTGGTATTTCTGTCTTTTTATATTTGTTTGCAAGATTTCCATGCCCTAACACATAGTTAACTTTTGTAAAAGTTCGAAGTGATGTTGAGAAGTGCATATGTTCTTTAGCAGTTCCATTTAGATTATGCTATAAATTTTTCAGTTCTATTTTTTCGGCAATTTGTTCAATTTTATATTTTCACTCTTGTTTGTCTTTCTGTTAGACTTATTCAAAACTGAGAGATGGATATGGTAATCTCCTGCCACTATTGTTTTATTGTCTATGTCTTCTTATAGTTCAGTTAATTTTTCCTTCATGAAGTTAGATGGTAAGGCATTTGGAGCATATATATTCAATGCTGATATTGTTTTATTGTATAAGACTCCTTTCAGTATAATGAAGTTTTCTTGATTATCTTTTTTTAATTTTTTTAATGTTTGTTTTTGTTTTATTTGATAGTGTTACTGAAAATCTTTTTTTTGGATTTACCTAATAAATACTAAAATTTTTTTCCAAACCTTCATTTTTATACTGTGTATGTCTTTGTTTTTGTTTCATCTAAGCAAACAGATTGTAGAGTTTTGTTTTCTTATCCAATCTGTCAACCTTTTTCACTTTTATAGGATTATTTAATCCATTTACATTTAAGGTTATGAGATTTAGGTTTATATTTTCCTCACTGTTCTTTTTCCAAATAAAGATTCTCTTCCCTCTCCCTCTGTAAACTGTGTACTTTGTTCCTTCAGTTATTTTAGCTTAATCTACGGAAATCTTATATTCACCAGATTTTTTCTCATCACCTTCACATTTATTCCTTTCCACTTGTTATCCTGTTATCTCTAATATTGGAGTTTCACTTAACTTATTAGTCTCTATTTCCCCTTCTTTTTATGTAGTTATTTAATTCTTTTCCTGAAATAAAGTCAAGCAAAATTCTTCCTCTCTTTTCCTTTAACTGGTTTTATTTTCTAGTTTCAAAAATTCATTTTTTGCAACTTTTTTTCTAAAAAAGAATTTCTATCCCTCATTCTTTAAATTATTTAGCATTCCTTTCTATTTTTCTCTTTTCTTGTTCTTTGATTCATGGCCCTTATAACTATTTAATTCTTTGTTAATCTCTGTATTCCTCATGGAGTTAATTTTTCTGAGATACTTAGTTTGAGTTTTCTCTTCTAAGCAGTTTCCATGTTATTGCCTTGTAGATCTTGCTCTCCAGCTCTTTTTTTCTGTTCAGCCTCACTTTTAGAAATGCCAATTTCTGTGTGTCATAGAGAGGATATTGCCCGATGGTAGTAATTTTTTCTTTTTTTTTTCCTTTAGAATATTTTCCATGGTTACATGATTCATGATTTTTTCCCACTCCTTTTCCCTCCCCCACTCCCAGAGCTGACAAGCAATTCCACTGGATTTTATATGTATCATTGTTCAAAACCAATTTCCATGTTATTCATATTTGCAGTAGAGTGATCTTTTAACATCAAAACCCTAATCATATCCCCATCAAACTATGTGATCAATCATATTTTTTCTTCTGTGTTTCTGCTCCTACAATTTTTTCACTGGATGTTGATAGTGTTCTTTCTCATAAGTCTCTCTGGATTGTCCTAGATCATTGCATTGTTGCTAGTAGAAAAGTTTATTGCATTCGATTGTTCCATAATGTATCTGTCTCTGTGTACAATGTTCTCTTGGTTCTGTTACTTTTGCTCTGCATCAATTCCTGGAAGTCATTCCAGATCACATGGAATTCCTCCAGTTCATTATTCCTTTGAGCACAATAGTATTCCATCACCATCATATACCAGAATTTGTTCAATCATTCCCCAATTGATGGACATCCCCTCATTTTCCAATTTTTTGACACCACAAAGAGTGTGGCTATAGATATTTTTGTATAAGTATTTCCTCCTACTATCTCTTTGGGGTACAAACCCAGCAATGGTATGATTGGATCAAAGGGCAGGCAATCTTTTAAAGCCTTTTGTGCAAAATTCCAAATTGCCCTCCAGAATGGTTGAATCAATTCACAACTCTACCAGGAGTGTATTAGTGCACCAATTTTGCCACATCCCCTCCAACATTTATCTCTTTCCTTTGCTGTCATATTGGCTAGGCTGCTAGGTATAAGGTGGTACCTCAGAGTTGTTTTTATTTGCATTTCTCTAATCAGGAGCATTTTAGAACACTTTTTCATGTACTTATTGATAGTTTTGATTTCTTCATGTGAAAATTACCTATTCATGTCCCTTGACCATTTGTTGATTGGTGAATGGCTTGATTTTTTGTAAAATTGATAGGAATTTTCCCATGTCCCTGATTATGTAGTTTGTTATTAACCTTTGCCCTCCCTGTAATCATTCTCTTCTCACCCTTTTTGCTGTGACATTTCCTCCCTTTGTTCATACTCTCCCACTCTTCCGGGTATCTGTTACCCAGAAGATGATGCCCCTTTTCCTGAGGAGGATGAGTCAGTCTTTTTTTCTAAGTTCCAGATCCTTTCAGATTAGATCCATTGCAAGGTCCCCATGTCCTTTAGAGATGATCTCACTTCCCCAGTGTATGAATTTATCAGTGCTACTGTCTCCCACCACTGAAACAGGATTTTCCCATTTCAATCTCTCTCTTTGCCCCCTTGCCCTTTCTCTTGTAGGCTCTCTTTTTCTTCTTGACTTAGTTGTTCAGTCATTTTGTCAGTCAGGTCTGACTCTTCGTGATCTCATTTGAGATTTTCTTGGCAAAGATACTGGAGTGGTTTGCCATTTTCTTCTCCAGCTCATTTAACAGATGAGGAAACTGAGGCAAACAGGGTGAAGTGACTTGACCAGGGTCACATATTTTCTTCTCCGGCTCATTTGACAGATGAGGAAATTGAGACAAATAGGGTAAAGTAACTTGTGCAGGATCACAAAGATAGTACACACCAGATTAGAAATCACAAAGATGAATTTTCTTGATTTCAGGCATGACTGTTCCACCTAGCAGGAATTATTTTCCTTTCAAAGTAAACTTTTGATTGATTAGAGTTTATCACATGTTCTCTTCTATTTTCTTCTTCTCTATTTTCTTATTCCCTCCTCCATTATGTAGCCTCAAAATTCTCCTGTGCTTTTTGTGAGATTTGGTCTGTGATGTTTCAAACCTGTATCTCCAACATCACATCAGTTTAGCCTTATGCTTTTGTCATTGTTACCTCTCTTGCTTTTAGAAAGAAATCTCTAGGGGCAGCCAGGTAGTTCGGTGGTTAGAATACCAGCCTGGAGTCATGAGAACCTGGGTACAAATCTGGTCTCAGGTACTTCCTGGCTGTTATGACTCTGGGCAAGTCACTTAAATCCAATTGCCTAATCTTTGCTGCTCTTCTATATAGAGCTGATACTAGGGCAGAAGGTAAGGGTTTAGAAAGAAAGGAATGAAGGAAGGAAGGAAACAAGGAAGTGAGGGAAAAAAAGGAAGGAAGGAAAGAAGGGAGGGAGGGAGAGAAAGAGGAAATAAAGGAAGGAAGGAAAGGAAGGAGGGAGGAAGAAAGAAGAAATAAATCTTAAAATGGTCTCTGTCATTTTGTTGTTGACATTGATTGCTATATTTGTTTATCCTCCTTGTATTTCTCTTATTTAGGATTCACTTCCAGTTTTAAATCTATGATCTTAAGTGATGTTTCTAATCCCAGCTCTGGGACACACTAGTTTGTGTGACTTTGGGCTAGTCATTTAACCTCTGGGCATTCATTTCCTCATGTGTAAAATGAGGGGGTTGGACTAAGGTCTCTTCCTGTTCTAAAATCGTATTATGTGGAAGGGCAAGGCGGCAGCAGTGTAGGAGTGGGAGTCAAAGATGACTCAAGATTTCAGGCCTGGGTGGCTGGAAGAATGGTGATGCCTGTTTTAGTGGGGAGAAGAGACAGGAGGAGGTGAAATGAGGTGAGGCAGAAATGGAGAGAAGGGAAGAGGAGGGAAGATTGAGGAGCGATGACAAGAGGGTCAGGCTGGAGAGGCTTGGAGGCCATCAGAGGAAACATGTCAAATTACCAGAGCCTAGATGAGTTGGTGGCGGGGGATGACCAGGGGCTAGCCCTGTTCAAGTAACTTGGAAGAGAAAGTCAGAGATATTTTAGAAACAAGGTGGTTCAGTAAGGGACTCTGATTCCTCTCACAGACATTTACTAGTTCTATGATCCTGGCCAAGTGACTTAACTGTGCTGAGACTCAGTCTCCTTATCTGTAAAATGGGGATAACAAAAACACTTACCTCACAGGCTTGTTGTTGGGAGCATAACTGTGGTTCTATACACAGAGCATTTTGCAAAGGTTAAAGCGCTTTATAAATAAATGCTGGTGATTTTAATAATGCTCATTACCTGACAATGAGAGGAGCATTTTTTTTTGAAAGAGAGAGGCATGGAAGCTCACCCTGATGTTTAAGACTTAGGGGGCAGGGGTTTGAAAAGAGTTCAACGATTGAAATAGAATTTTACAAAAAGTACATGTGAGCACCACAATTATGCCAAGGAACGGGGCTATGAAATCCCCTTGAAATCTATTTTTGGTGGCAAGGTTTTATAACCAGAGTCAGAAACTGAGTGGAAGTGTGTAGGAGGGTGACTCTGGAAGGTTTCCATTTTTGAGAGTAGGGGAAAGAATATTTTTAACTCCCAACTCTGAAGCTTATAGGGTACAGCTGGAGAGAAGTCAGTTTCATGCTCCAGGTTCTCCTCCCCTCTGTCATGACACTTGGCTTATCTAAGATGCCACTTGTACAAGTCTTGAGCATCTCTCTCAGCTGCTGTCCTTGGTAGTGGAGAAGTCATGGCTTGTGTCTATGCGGGTAGCCCTCCTAGGAATTTCTGGTTGTCCCCTGCGTGAGAGGCAAGTTACAACTGCTAAGGGTCTTAGACTTAGGACTGGAAGGGTCTTTTCAGAGGACTGGATGCCAAGTCCTTGGACTGAACCTGATTCTCTTGGCAGCGTGTCTCACCTCTTCTGATGATTGGATTGTGTAGGGAAACCCATTAGGGGCTGAGAGAGACCTCTGGGTGTAAGTTTGCTTGAAGAAATGGATTTTCTGTGGGAAAAGGTGTCTAGTCTATCGTAAAGGCTATGAGGCTGGATGGACACCAGTCTTATTCTCCAGGATGACGAGTATTGGGATGACAGTTTGTTGTTCACTTTTCATGACCCATTTGGGGTTTTCTTGACAAAATACTAGAGCGGTTTGCCACTTCCTTTTCTAATTCACTTGACAGATGAGGAAACTGAGGCAAATAGAGTGAAGTGACTTTCTCAAAGTCCCACAGCTAGGAAGTATCTGAGGTCAGTTTTGAACCCAGGACCTCTTGTCTTTTTTGCTTGGCTGTCAATCCAGTGAGCCACTGAGATACCCAAGAAAACTTTTTTTAACGTCTCTCCTTTGCCTTGTTTGGGGCAGCCAAATGGCACGGTAGAGAGAGCACCAGTCCTGGAATCAGGAAAACCTGAGTTCAAGTCTGTGTAAGACTGTTTAGACAGAGAAAAATCTGAAAGCAAGGAATTTGGCTAAGACTATTGGTAGGGGTAGAAAGTAGGGCAGGCCTGGAAATGGGAGGTTCTGGATTCAAATTTGGCCTCAGGTACTTCCTAGTTGTGTAACCCTGGGCAAGTCACTTAACCCCCATTGCCTAGCTCTTCTGCCTTGGAACCAATACATGGTATTGATTCTAGAATGGAAATTAAGGGTTTAAAAAGGTATTTCCCAATTTTTTAAAACCCTTATTTTCTTTCTTAGAATTAATACTAAATATTGGTTCCAAGGCAGAAGAGTGGTAAGGGTCAGGCAATGGGAGATAAGTGACTTGCTCAGGGTCACACAGCTAGAAAATGGCTAATGTCAAATTTGAATCCAGGACCTTCTGTTGCCAGACCTGGCTCTCTATCTATTGAGTCATCCAACTGCTCTCTAAGAGATACATTTTTGGGAAAGATCTTGTGAACCAGAAAAATTATGTCTGGTAATGAATTTGGCCTTTGCAGCAAGGTGGGTAAGCCCATTTTCCCCATTTTATAAATTGAGAAACTAAGGAATAAGGCCGGTAGGTGGTGACAATGCCAGCTGCATTACTCAGCAGAACTGGGATAAGTGAATTTGCTATTCTTGACATAGCTCCCTGGATCCTTCTCTTTACTTGGACATGTAAAATCTAATTCATTCCCCAGATGCCTCTAGTGAAGGAATCCGAACTCCATGAACTTCAAAATGGACATTTTTGGAATTATTTTTGTAGTGTATCATTTAATATGTTTGGTTTCCTTAGTATCTTACAGTATGTATTTAAAAATTATTCTGGGGCAGCGAGGAAGCACAGTGGACAGAGCACCAGGCCTGGAGTTGAGATGACCTAAGTTCAAATCTGGCCCCAGAGATTTCCTAGCTACATGACCCTGGGCAAGTCATTTAAAAATCCCTAATTGCCTAGCCCTTGCTATTCTTCTGTCCTAGAACTGATACTAAGAAGTTTTTAGGGGACATCTAGGTGGTGCAGTGGATTTAGAGCCAAATCTAGAGATAGGAGGTCCTGAGTTCAAATCTGACCTCAGACACTTCCTAGCTGTGTGTCCTTGGACAAGTCACTTAACCTTCATTGCCTAGCCCTTACCACTCTTCTGCCTTGGAACCAATACACAGTATTGATCCTAAGACAGAAGGTAAAGTTTAAAAGAAAAAAAGAAAGAAAGAAAAAGAAAGTTATTCTGAGAAAGATTCACTTAACTGCCAAAGGGATCCATGACACCAAAAATGGGAAATGTCAGGTTATCTCCTTTGTCCACCAAACTCCTTCTCTCCCTGAGTGTGTGTGTTTTTAAACCCTTACCTTTTGTGTTAGGATCAATACTGTGTATTGGCTCCAAGGCAGAAGAGTGGTAAGGGTAGGCAATGGGGGTCAAGTGACTTGACCAGGGTCACACAGCTGGGAAGTGTCTGAGACCAGATTTCATTTTAACTGCGTTTTGAAACTCCGCCCTGCTTGTCCCTTGAACTCCAGTCCTCACCCTGGTCCTCCCCTCACATCTTCTACCTGCCCTGGAGTCTGTAGAGAATCACTGGATGAAGAGTGTACAGTAAGAGGGAGAGGCTGCCTTGGGTAGAGGCTAAGATCAGCCCTTTTCTGCCTTTCTTCCCATCCCAGGGAAAGAAGTAAGCCGAGATGGAATGGGTCAAGGATGTGGTCTGACAAGGGTCTGTTCTTCCCTTTGTCTTGGAGCTGCCCCTCTCCTTTCAGTGGAAATCATAGTTTCTTCCTGGAGAAATGAGTTGAGGACATTGGCCTAGTATCCAAGGGGATATTTCCTTACATCGTATTTGAAATTGGGCCAAAGACTTTCATTCCACCTAAAAGGCATATTATAATAAGCAATCTGAAGTGGAATGGGCAGTTTTATTTTAGTATTACAAAGTTGAGTTCAAAGGCATTTCCTCTGCCACAAGGAAATCTTCTGAAAAGTACAATTATTGAGTTTTTCTGCTTAGGGAGGGTTCCTAATGCCCCCCCTCCCCCCTTCATTTTCTACTGGAATGTTTCAACATTTCATTGTTTGTCCTTAGATCTGTCATTTTACCTCATTTCCCCTCAGTGTGGGAGAAAGAACAATGGCTTTGGAGTCAGAGGAACTGAGTTTGGATCCTAGCTTTACCAGTTATAGATCGATGACTTTGGTCAGGGTGCTTCCCCTCATTGGAGTCTTTCTTTTCTTATTTGTCAAGTGAAGTGGGTTGGATAAGGGGATCTCTTAGCACCTCCCTCTCCAAATCTAGGCGATCTCTAAAGTTCTTTCTAGTTAGAATATTCCAAGATGCTAGAAAAGATTCAGGAAGGCTCATCTCCTGTCTTTGTGCCTTTGCCCTATCTATGTCCTATTCCTGGAAGATTCTGCCCCATTAACTCTGCCTCCTAATTTCCTTCAAGATCCCTCAAGATTCCTCCTTCTTTCTGTTGGTGACTTTCCTGGTCCTCCCAGCTGCCAAGGCCTTCCCTTCATCAACTCTCTCCTTCTCCTTCTCCTTCTTTCTCTTCCTCCTTCTCCCTTTCTCCCTCTCTTTCTCTGTTTCTCCCTCTTCCTCCCTCTCTCTCTTTCTCTCTCTCTCTCTCTCTCTCTCTCTCTCTCTCTCTCTCTCTCTCTCTCAATTCTCTCTTAGAATCCACACTAAGTATCAGTTATACGGTGGAAGAGCAATAAAGGCAAGGCAATGGGAGTTAACTGGCTTACTCAGGGTCATACAGCTAGGAAGTATCTGAGAGCAAATTTGAACTCAGGACCTTCTGACTCTAGACCTGACTCTCAACTCACTGAGCCACCTCCCTCCCTCCCCCACCTGTGTTTTCTTGGTAAAGATACTGCAGTAGTTTGTCATTTCCTTCTCCAGCTCACTTTACAAAAGAGGAAACTGAGGCAAAACAGAGTGAAATGACTTGCCCATGGTCACACATGTCTGAAGCTGGATTTAAACTCAGGAAGATGAGTCTTCCTGATCCCCAGCCTAGTACTCTATAGACTTCACCACCTAGCCGCTACAACAGAAGTACAACATCTAGCACATGGTAGGCACTTAAAAAATGTTTGTTGACTGGCCGATTGACCTAGCCCTGTCCTACTGTTAGACCCTGACCTGTTCTTCTTCCTCGTTTTCCCACTCCCTCCTGAGCTGGGCATCCCAGAGAAAGCCTGGCCGTGGCCATGGGGTTGGCTTTTCCTGTTGTTATTTCCCCACGTTCTCTACTTTAATTCAAACCAAGAGTGTTGACCTTTTAGAGTGCAAACAGCCCTTGAAGCCCAGAAGGGACAGAGGCTGGTTTAGGGCTCTGGTTTTCCATCGGAGGCTCAGCCCTTGGTTGTTCGTTCTGTGACCTTCCCCCTCTCAGCCCATCTATTTCCCTGGCAGGCCCTTGCTAACATTTATTACTTGCCAGCAAAGAGGGGCCAGGAGGCCAAATGACACTTAGCTGCAGGCGGCTCTCGCCCTCCTCAGTGGGTTTGTCCAAAGCAGCCCAGAACAGAAATAAATGAATAGCAGGCTGGGGAGAGGAGGGAGCCGAGCACCAGGGCTATTTTCGGTTCTCCGGGCCTGTCTCTGTGTGCTAACTTAGCTCCCATCTTTGAATATAAATTCAATTCGTGTTGCTTCAAGTTTTCTTTTGGCAGGCAAGTTGAGGGCACAAGTTGGGAGGTAACATGCAAGTTTATAGGTTTAAGATTTAACTCCAAGATTCTTGGTCCAACTTATATGATTCATAATAAGCCTTCTGTTTATACAAATATAGCCTAGTTTTCTTCCACCTTTCAAGAAGAGGCAGGCTGCTTCCTGGAAAGAGCATTGTTTCTAGCAAGGAGGAGATTTGGATTCTAGTTCATGGAATTGCTGTGTGATCCCGGGCAACTTGCTTAACTCCTCTGTGTATTCGACGACTTCTTTTTTAAACTCTTACTTCCTATCTTAGAATCCATACTGTGTACTGGTTCCAAGGCAGAAGAGTGGTAAGGGCTAGGCAAAGGGGGTTAAGTGACTTGCTCAGGGTCACACAGGTAGAAAGTATCTGAAAGTCACATTTGAACCCCTAGCTCTCTATCCACTGACCTCTTAGCTGCCTCTCCCCTCTGTCTCCCTCAAAGTGATTTCTCATAAGATGGTCTAAAATGGTGGTTCCCAAACTTTTTTGGCCTACTACCCCCTTTCCAGAAAAAATATTACTTAGCCCCCTGGAAATTAATTTTTTTTAAAAATTTTAATAGCAATTAATAGGAAAGATAAATGCACCTGTAGCCATCACTGCTTCCTAGATCATTGCAGCACCCACCAGGGGGCGATGGCGCCCACTTTGGGAATCACTGGTCTAAAAGAAACAACACTCCATTTTCTATGAACAGGCATTATTTGGAAGTAGAACGAGGGCTGTTCTAGCTGAGTGACCCTGGGCAAGTCACTTAACTCCAATTGTCTATCCCTTACCATTCTTCTATCTTGGAACTGATAGAGACTAAGATAGAAGATAAAGGTTAAAAAAAAAAAAGATTGAGGATTGTGAAGCTTCTTGGAAAGAAGGGACTCACAATCTCAATTTTATTGGGGCTTTTGATTGCCAGTGTCGGGGTACATCCTTCCGTTCACTCAGGCTCTCCACCTCAGAGTCCTCCTTGATTCTTCTTTCTTCCTTATCGTGCCCCACTTCCAATAGCCAATGACTGGCCGGTTTATCGATTTGGTAGCCTAAAAGGAGCTGCCATCTGCTTCCTTCTTCCCCATGACATGCTCACCCACCCCATTTCCATCCTTTTATTGCTTCTCACCCTGGACTAATGCAGTAGCCTCTTAATTGGTCTTCCTGATTCCATTGTCTCCCTTTCTAATTTATCATCTCGGCACGGTTGCCAAAGTAATGTTCCAGGAGCACAGGTCTAGTCGTGCCATTTGCCTTCCTGGGAGGGAGTCGAGTGGCTCTCTCATGCCTCCAGGATAAGTTGGGGACTCCTCTGAGAGCCCTTTAAAGTCCATTCACAATCTGCCTCCTGGCTACCTTCCTTCGGTCCAACTGCTGCTGGGCTTTTAATGTATTATTGTCATTTTTAAGTCCAAATTAATGCTAGCTGATATTTATGTAGCTCTTTTAAGATTTGCCAAGGGCTGGCCATATATTTTTATCAGAGCCTTGCAGGGATGAGACGGGTGCTCTTATTATTCCTATTTTTTACAGATGAGGAAACTGAGACGGAGTCACCCATTGAAACAACAATGGACTTGGATTCAGGAAGAATCATCTCCCCAAGCTCAAATCTGGCCCCAGACACTTACTTGTTGTGTGATCCTAGGCAAGTCACTTACCCCTATTTGCCTCAGTTTCCTCATCTGTTAATGAGCTGGAAAGGGAAATGGCAAATCACTCAAATATCTTTGTCAAGAAAGCCTCAAATAGGGTCACAAAAAGTTGAATAAAACTGAAAAATGATCAGCCCCCTCTCAACAAATTATATAGGCTGTCCTTTTAGGATCTCACAACAACTTTGTAATATAGGGATCCTTATTATCCCTGATTTACAGATGGAGAAACAGAGGCAGAGATGAGGTGACTTCCCAGGGTTACACAGCTCATATCTTCCTGACCTCAAGTCTGCTGCTTTAACCACTGCACCACCTGAAAGATGGGATTCAGATCTAGATTGTTCTTGATCCTGAGTATAGTTTTTTTTTGGGGGGAGGAAAATAAAGTTTAATAGGTTATGGTAGGCAAAGAGAAAATTATCCATTTTCTATCAGTAACTGATATATTTCTTTTTTTAAAAGAAAAAATAAAAAAATAAACTGTAAGGATAAACAAAAAAATAAAAATAAAATAAAATCAATGGTAAAAAAATAAAAAAATAAACTGTAAGGATAAACAAAAAAATAAAAATAAAATAAAATCAATGGTAAAAAAATAAAAAAAATAAACTGTAAGGATAAACAAAAAATAATAAAAAATAAAATCAATGGTAAAAAATAAACTGTAGGGATAAACAAAAAATAATTAAAAGAAAATAAAATCAATGGTAAAAAAAATTAAAAAAACCTCCCTTACCTTCCATCTTAGAATCAATACTGTGTATTGGTTCCAAGGCAGAAGAGCAGATAGGGTTAGGCAAAAGGGGTTAAGTGACTTGCCCAGGGTCACACAGCTAGGAAGTGTCTGAGGCTAGATCTGATATATCTGTTTGTTTATTCCCTACCATGGAGAAGCAGCCCACTATAGTGGAGAGGGCACTGAACTAGTTCTCTAACCTGCCTTTCCGGATTTATTTAATATAATCCACGTTCACACAGGGTACCCCAAAAGTCTTCGTCCAGTTTTAAGCCATTTAAGCTTAAGGCTTTTGGAACACCCTGTACATTCTTTGTTCTAGTGGAATTTGCCTGCTTCATGTGGCCTTCACCATTCCCTCTCCTGTCTAGGACCTTTTTCACAGACTGGCTGTCCCTCTTGCCTAGAATGTTCTCCTTCCACATCTTTGCTTCTTAGAATCCCTGACTTCCTTCAAGGCTCAGCCTCCTATAGCCCTTCTTCTACAGGAAGCCTTCCCTCTTCCCTCTGGGACAGTGCCTCACATGTAGCAAATAATTAATAAATAAATGCATATTGAATTGGATTAGAAATTAGTATCTGGGTTTGTTTCCTACTAGAAAAAGTCAAAGGGACAGCTAGGTGGCACAGTAGGTAGAGTGTTGGGTTTGGATACAGGAAGACTCATCTTCCAGCATTCAAAGCTGGCCTGAGATGCTTATTAGTTGTGTGACCCTGGTCAAGTCACTTAACCCTATTGGCCTCAGTTTCCTCATTTGTAAAAACTGAACTGGAGAAGGAAATGGAAAACTACTCTAGTATCTTTGCCAAGAAAACCCTAAATGGGGACATGAAGAGTTGTACTGAATAACTGAATAACTGAATAACTGAATAAGAACAAGAAAAAGTTCAAGAGGCACCTAAAGTTGGCTCAGTGGATAGAGTCTTGGATCTGGAGTCAGGAAGACTCATCTTTGTGGCTTCACATCTGGCCTCAGACACTTATTAAGTTGTGTGACCCTGAACAAGTCCCTTGACTCTTTTGCCTCAGTTTCCTCATCTGTTAAATGAACTGGAGAAGGAAATGGCAAACTAAGAAAACCTCAAATGGGACCATGAAGAGTTAGACAAAATTGAAAATGACTTGACAACAACAAAGAAAAAATCAACGCTTTGTCTGAGTTTAGTGCCATGATTTTTTTTTAAAAGAAAGAAGGGATTCTCCTGGATGAATATAAACCATTTGGTCATCTCAGGTTCCAGGGTGTCAGCTTGAAAATGGAAGAAAAATTAGCTGTTTGTTTGGTAAGCTGTAGAGCAGGACCTCAGAATGTGAAAGCATGGCAGAGGGCTGGAAACATTCTTCTTGAAGAGATCTCTTTGTGATACCTGCAAACATTGAAAGGAAATACTCCAAAGGGTCCTGGGAAACACTATGTGGGGAGGAGCCAGAATGATCACATTCCATCTCTTAGCAAGAGATAGCAGAGGGCTTATTTGTGCTGATATTTAAGCAGAGGATTGAAGCCCAGAGAGGAGAGGGAGAGGAGAGAGAGAGAGAGAGAGAGAGAGAGAGAGAGGCCCGCTGGAGGTCTGGGCCATGGGGAGGAAATGTGTTCCCTCTCATTTCTCCCTTCTATGATCCCTGACTTCCTTCAAGGCTCAGCTCCTACAGGAAGCCTTTCCTTCTCCCCTCCTAGTTTGGTGATTTTATCTTGTTCTTTAAATAAAAGAATAATAATTTACATGGAGGGATAGGGGGTGGACATGTGATTTCAGTGGTATTGGGACCTTCCAGATGAAGGAGCTCCCTCTACCAATATGGATCAGCATCTTTTCTTCCACTTATAGTCTTAGAACATTAAGAATTTAGAACTTTCTTAGAAATGTCTTGGGCAAACCACTCTAGAATCTTTGCTAAGAAAACCTCAAATGGTTCACCAAAGAACTGGGTACAACTGAAATGACCGAGCAACAGGGTCACACAGGCAGTAATGTCAGAGGCAGAACATGAGCTCAGGGCTTCCTGACCAGCTCTCTAGCCACTGTACCATGGATGCCTTTCAACCTGGGGATTCAAAGACAAAGATGAAAATAGATCCCGCCCTCAAGGACCTCTAGCCATCCTTTAATACTCAAAAGAGATGCTACTCTTTCCACAAAGCTTTTCTTGGGAGTAATACTACTTACATTACCTGGGCATAGGATTGTTGGCAGAATCAGAGGCAGTGGGAGCAGCTGAGTAGAGAGCTGGAGTTAGGAGTAGGAAGGTCTGAGTTTGAATCCTGGTCAAGTCACTTAACCATTCTATGCGTCTCAATTTCTTTATTTCTACAATGGGAATAATTATATCTAATGTTTAGAAGTTGTGAGAGTCAAATGAAATGTCTATAAAATGTGCTCTCTAGATATCAGCCATTATGAGATAGGCAATACTTTGGAACTGTTAAGGGCTGCGTAATGAAAATGTAATGAATGGGTAGCTAGGTGGTACAATGAATGACTGGAGTGTTGGACCTGGAGTAAGGAGGATGCATCTTCCTGAGTTCAAATCTAGCCTTAGACACTTGCTAGCTTTGTGACCCTGGACAAGTCTTTTAACTTTGCTTGCTTTGGTTTTCTCATTTGTAAAATGAGCTGGAGAAGGAAACGACAAACCATTTCAGTGTCTTTGCCAAGAACATCTCAAATTGGGTCATGGAGAATTGGACGTGACTGAAACCACTGAAATATTAAAAAAGAATGTAAAATGCTCATCAATGAAACTATTCATGGAAGCCATATGAAAAAAGGTAACAGGTTGTGTAATAGTGCCATAAATCAATCAACAATCATTCATGAACAACCTACTATGTGCCAGGCACTGTATTGGGGCCAAATACTACTGGCAGAGAGGAGGCTAATTCTAAGTTTGGGTGTTCAAATATTTTTTAAAATTTATTGATTAATTATGACAATTTTCCCATGGTTACATGATTCATGTTCTTTCCCTTCCCTCCTCCCACCCCACTCCTGTAGCCAATGAGCAATTCCACTGGGTTTTACGTGTGTCATTGATCAAGACCTATTTCCATATTATTGATGTTTGCACTAGGGTGATCATTTAGTCCACATCCCCTATCATATCCCCATCGACTGGGTGTTCAAATCTTGCACGTGGCCATGCCCTAGTCATCTGTCATGTAGGTTATAAGAAAATTTCCACACTGAAATAGTCTCAGATTTAGAACTATTCTCCTATTCCCCTCCCAAGTTTATCCTTCCTTCCTTATACAAATCATCTCATTTGGTCGTGCCAATGGCTTCGTGAGGTAAGTATTATGGCTAATATTGTCTCCATTTTACGGATGAGAACTCAGATGAGACTCAGAGAGGGTTAAGTGAATTTCCAAGGATTTCACAGCTACTGAATGTCAGAGATTCGAGCTTAACTCAGGCATTTCTTTACTCTTAAGTCCAACCACAGTTCTTTCCACTATGCCGTACTGCCTTCCCATCTACCTGATACCAAAACAGCTGGCTGAAAAGTGATAGGAACAGTGAGTAAATTAGTTGAATAACTGGTTTGACAGATGGCTCTCTCCTCTCACCTTTTCATAGAAGTCATTTGCTATTGGAAGTTAAGAGATAGAAAAGGACAGGCAGCAGATTAGTAATACAAACTAGAAGTCTGTGCAATTGGAAATCGCAGTTGGCAAAGCTAGCAGAAGGATCAGAGAAGCAGTATTGATTATATCCAGCAAAATGACTTCATGACTGGTTTCCAAAAATACCAAAATTCTTTTAATTCATCCAGCATGGAATTCGGGAGAAATAGCTCATGTTTCTTCTTCATTTTCCCTCTCCTAGATCTGCCGGCTCTGAAAAAGGTTGGCTTTTTGAAAACGCTCACATATGCACGCAAATAGACACACAGAACTAATAATGGGTAATAGAAATACCCATGCTTGGGGACTTTCAAAAACAAGAACAACCATTTTGACTAAATTTACTAATTTTTTGACTAATTTTACTAAATTAAAGAACATCTAGGTGGTTCAGTGAATAGAGAACCAGGTCTGGAGATGGGAAGTCCCGCATTCAAATGTGACAAGTCACATCCCCAATTGCCTGTCTCTTACTGCTCTTCTGCCTGGGAACTTTTAGTATTAATTTAGTATTAATTTAAAATTAATTTAAAAAAGGAAAGTAAGGATTTAAAAAAAAAGAATGAATGAAGGGTAGCTAGGTTTTAGCACAGTGGATAGATCTCCAGGTCTGAAGTTGAGATGATCTGGGTTCAAATTTGGCCTTAGACACTTAGATACTGTGCCAAGAGGGGTCCAACCTTCTCATTTTATAGGTGAGGAAACTGAGACCAAAGTCGCTTGCAAATCAGCATCTGAATTTTAAAATTATATGTGTTCATATGGGTAATCTCATATGTAAATATATTTGATATCCACATATGTTTTCACACACATATACCTCACGTACCTATCTATTACACATATTTGTTTGGGATCTGTGATTTTATCAGTGGACGAACTCCTGGTGTGGAAACTCATTTCCCTAAGAGAGATAGACTATTCCTTGATAGTTTACCATCTTGGTGATTTTGCTTAGGGCGCCTAGAAGTCAAATTATTGTACAAGGTCATGCAGCTACTTTGTGCCAAACACAGGACTTGAACTCAGATTTTCCTCGTGTGAGGATGGCTTTCTGCCAATCCTGTGTAGCCAAGTGGATAGCTTTGGAGGTGGGAAGATTTAGACGTGAAGTCTGCCCTTGGGACATAGTGATTGTATGACTGTTGGAAAGTTGTTTAACCCTCAGTGTCCCAGGCATTTTGTAGACTAAAGGGTTCAGAGGAATTCCTGTCCCTTATTAGCTAAAGGAATTTCAGTATCAGGAGTCTCTTACACTGATCAAGGCATAGGAGTTGCTAATTTTCATTCTCCAATATGGGAATTCCTTATACCAGTGAAATTATGGGCATGGTTTTCTGTCTTCCACCATGTTGGTCTGCCTGCTAGATACATGTGTGTGTGTGTGTGTGTGTGTGTGTGTGTGTGTGTGTTGTGTGTGTGTGTATATATATATATATAGAGAGAGAGAGAGAACACACATATATACAACTAATGCATATATGTCTACATATACATATGTATATAATATATGTAGTGACTATTTATTTGAAAAATCATGCCTTTAACACTTACTGGTAATATGATAACTGGAAAGTCACTTAAACTTTGGGACCTCAGTTTCTTCATCTGTAAAATGAGTATGTAAAAAAGATTTAGAATTAGGAAGAGAAACTGTGCTTTATGTAATTCTGGTTAGTGAATAAAATCATCTGAGCTTCTAATGTCTTCTCCTCCCAGGACTCTCTGGGGTTATTTTATTTCATATCTGTTTTTTGTGGGTTTTAGATATAGCTGCATGTTTATGTGTCATCTTCCTCTTTAGGTTGTAATATTTTTGAGAGAGAGGACTCTCACTTTGGTTTTTGCCTACTTAGTGCCAGGAACATAGTAGGTATTTAACAAATAATTGATGGTTCATCCCGTAATCACAAAATTAAAAAAACAACAAAAACCCACTACCTCAACCCTTACCTCTCCATTTTATAGAGTCCTGAAGCTGGAAAAGACCCCAGAGCTCGCTCAGCCAATCTCTTTGTTCAGTGGACAAAAGCTCCTTTACGGCATCCCAGAAGTCATCCAGCCTCTGTTTGAGCATCTCCAGTGACAGTGAACTCACTGTTCAATTTTGTTCATTTAAATTCAGCAAACATTTGTCAAGCTCTGACTCTGTGCAAAGCATCATATGCTCCCTGCCTCTCTGCCCCAACCCTGCCCCTCCACAAATATGTAAGAATTATCATAGTTTCACTACCGGCTCCCCTCTGCTGGCCCTGCACCAGTTTCTTTGTGGGAAGGCATGGCCATTCTCCATGATTTTAATGGCTGATGGTTGGTAGTTGCTTTCCATGTATTCAGACTTCTTTTTATTTGTCCTGGAACTTCCTTTTAAAAGAATCAAGTGATTCTCCCAGCATATTTCTTTTCGTGAGTTAGATGAGCAAGTTTACTTTCAGGAGGTTCATCTTTGATCATCTTCCTTTTCAGAAGGTATTTTCTTTTTCAGAATAAAGTGCCCTAATCTTTTTTCTTGGCTCTTATTCTGTGCTCTATTTTCTATTTTTTTCTGTGATGTTTTCTCAATAATTTCATTCATTCATTCATTCATTCATTCATTCATTCATTCATCCATTAAATATTTTGGGGCAACTAGATAGCTCAGTGGAGAGGATAGAGAGCCAAGATTGGAGATGGGAGGTTCTAACTTCAAATCTGCTCTAAGTCTCTGCCTGCTGGGTGATCCTGGGCAAGTCACTTAACCCCCCATTGCCTAACCCTTGCCACTCTTCTGCCTTGGAACCAATACACAGTATTGATTCAAAGACAGAAGTTAAGGATTAAAAAAAATACACTTATTGAACATCCATTGAAGGAACTGGCTGTATTTTGAGAAATAAGAGACTGGTAATAGAAGACCTGGGGTGGGATCTGGCCCTGATACATATTAGATCTGCCACCCTTGGAAAGTCACCCACCACTCTGGGCTTCAGTTCTTTGGGGTGTAAGAGGAAGGCTTTGGATTAGATGGTCTCCAAGGTCTCTTTTAGCTCTAAATCCTTTCATCTCAATTTGGAAAAGAGAAAAGAGAGAGATAGAGATAGATTATTGTCTTTATATATGTGGAAAAGCTATTAGACTTATTATATGTAGTTCCAGAGAGCATACTTAGGATCAGTAGGTGGGTGAGTTATAGGGAGGGAGCCTTTTACTGAATATTGACATTTTTTAAAGATCCTCACCTTCTATCTTAGAATCAATACTGTATATGGGCTCTCAGGCAGAAAAGTGGTAAGGGCTAGACAATAGGGGTTAAGTGACTTGCCCAGAGTCACACAGCTGGGGGAAGTGTCTGAGGCCACATTTGAATCCAGAATTCTCAGTCCCCTGAACCATCTAACTTCCTTCTATGGACATCTTTTCTTCCTTCCTCCCTCCCTCTCTCCCTCCCTCCCTCCCTCCTTTTCTTTTTCTTTCTTTCTTTCTTTCTTTCTTTCTTTCTTTCTTTCTTTCTTTCTCTCATTAATTTTATTTTTTTACCAATTATATGCATTAACAAATTTCCACATAAGTTTTCCAAAGTTATATGATCCAAATTGTCTCCCTCCCTGTGGTCATTTTTTCAAATCCATTTTGGAAACAGGGAAGGTATAGATTATAAACCTCTCTGACTTTGAGAGGAGTCTGGCTGTGGCATGAATGCTCAAGCAAAATCCTCTGTGATCCTATAAGGAATGCTTAGGATTGAACTTTACTCAGTATTCAAAACACATTACAACTCTGTTCCTAGGAGTAGTCACACCATGCCGGGGCATCTTTTCCTCTGCCACATGGAGTTCAGAGTCTATCAAGACTCTCTAGTACAACCCCTAACTAAACTGGGACCCCCCCCCATGCTCTCCTGGTACAGGGTCACCCAGAATCTGCTTGAAAGTCACTAATGGTGGGGACTGGCCAGATCTCTGTTCTTTCTGCTGCCAACTAATGATCAGGGATGGTAGGATTAAAGAAACCAAGCAGACAATGGAAAAGGAGGCATTTGAGGCCTTTTATGTATTAAGATACCCACAGAAACCCTTGGAACATCAATAACAACATTTACTTGACAGCCTTAATAATGGAGTTTATGACACTGGGGCCTTCAGTCCAGCCGTGGCCCAATAGTGCCCTCCTGTAAGATGCAAGGTAGTTTATTTCCATTATTAATTCATGTGCCCTCTTCCCCTGGCCTCTTCGAATGGCCGCGCCATCTTAAAGAGTGGATCACAGGGTAAATGCAGACCTAAGTAGTTTCCATATCTGTATAAGGAAGGCAAAGGCAATCATAATGGCTTCTCTGTGCCTGTTTAAATCGAGGCAGCAAGCTAAAACCTTTTCTGGGTTGTTGCCCATTATCTTGTAACTGCATTTCCTTGCCCAATCAAGCTAAGTGATCAATCATCCCGTCAGATTTAGCCGAGAAGTTAATGGCATTCCTTTTGGTTAGTAAGCAGTTTGCATACCGTAGATTGTGTAAAATAGGACTTTGCTGTTTGGATGTTTTCTCTGACTGTAGCTGGGACAGTGAGTGACAAATGATATGGAGGGGGTTATATGTTTTTGGTTTTGTTTTTGGGTTTTATAATCTCATAGTGGATTATATGCTTTTGTTGGGTTTCCCTCTGCATCAGGGTCTCCTGGTCTGAATTGACAGTGATGAATTGGTAGCAAGAATACTTCTGAATAAAAATTGGAGCACTCAGGACTTAAAACAGATGGTAGTCTGTGGTGGGAATTTTTCTTAGGGGCTAGGGTGAAAGAAAATGCTCTCCTTCCCTCACCCCCAAAAGGGAACCATTGTAGAAGGACAACATTATTTGTGTCTCCATAGAATCATAGTACTTTAGTGTTGTAGCCTTTTTTTTTTTTTTTTTACAAATGAGGGAACAGAGAGCCAAAGAGGGTGCCCAAGTTCACAGGGAGAGTTCCTGACAGAATGGAGACAAGAACCCAGGCCTCTTGGTTCCCAGGCTAGGTTTCTTCTTCCCATATGACAGCAAAACACCTTCCTGGCATTCATAAGGGGCTTCAAATCCTTTGGTCATTCCATTAAATGAAATCTTTCAGCAGATGTCGATTTCCTTCAGAGCCACTGTCAAGGATGTTAAGAAATGTTTAGGAAGAGTAAAATTTTGGATTAAACTCTCTGAGCATCTCAGTTCATTGGCTCACTCCTGGGGACAGAAAGCAGAGCTTGTTGCTTCTAAGAGCAGTGGAAGTTTGCTGGGCCTCTGGATTCTACATCTGCAAAAGAAGTGAGTAGTTTTGTTCTGCACAAGAGGTGTGAGCATCAGCAAGGCCTGGTCCATCTTTACTGTTTCTGCCTGGCTTCATGTGGCATACAGACTCAATGTTAGAGCTGGAAGGGGCCATTAGAGTATCTCTCTCATTTTATGGAAGAAAAGATGGCACCTCAGAGCGGTCACCCAGCAGATCTAGAAGTCCTCAGGCATTGAGATGGTTAAGTCCTAGATTAGTCCTTTTCTGCTGGTTCTGTTGTCATGCTTTTCTATAGCTGACTACCAAAAGGCAGAGAGATTTCAAGAGACATGGGTTTTCTTGAATCAGCTTCTTACTGATTATGATCTTCTCCTCCTCCTCCTCCTCTTCCTCCTCCTCTTCCTCCTCCTCTTCCTCCTCCTCCTCCTCTTCCTCCTCCTCCTCCTCCTCCTCCTCCTCCTCCTCTTCCTCCTCNTCTTCTTCTTCTTCTTCTTCTTCTTCTTCTTCTTCTTCTTCTTCTTCTTCTTCTTCTTCTTCTTCTTCTTCTTCTTCTTCTTCTTCTTCTTCTTCTTCTTCTTCTTCTTCTTCTTCTTCTTCTTCTTCTTCTTCTTCTTCTTCTTCTTCTTCTTCTTCTTCTTCTTCTTCTTCTTCTTCTTCTTCTTCTTCTTCTTCTTCTTCTTCTTCTTCTTCTTCTTCTTCTTCTTCTTCTTCTTCTTCTTCTTCTTCTTCTTCTTCTTCTTCTTCTTCTTCTTCTTCTTCTTCTTCTTCTTCTTCTTCTTCTTCTTCTTCTTCTTCTTCTTCTTCTTCTTCTTCTTCTTCTTCTTCTTCTTCTTCTTCTTCTTCTTCTTCTTCTTCTTCTTCTTCTTCTTCTTCTTCTTCTTCTTCTTCTTCTTCTTCTTCTTCTTCTCCTTCATCCTTTCTATCTTGAAATCCATACTAAAGATAGGTTCCAAGGCAGATAAGTAGTAAGACTAGGCAGTGATGATTAAGTGACTTGTCTGGGGTCACACAGCTAGGAAATATCTGAGGCTAAATTTGAATCCAAGACCTTCTATCTTGAGGCCTGGCACTCTATCACTGGGCAACCTAGCTGCATCCTATGACCATATTCTTAAATCCATCTTGGAAATAGGGAAGGTATAGATTGTAAATAAGCAGACTTCCAGTATAATTTTGGGAGTTATCACACCTCTTTGTAACTCAATTTCTCTAGCTGTAAAATGAGAGGGCTGGACTGGATGATCTCCAAGGGCTTTTCTGGCTATAAATTATTTGATTCTAATGTTGACTGGAACAAATCTAATTTCAGTTTATCTAAATACAGTTTTTTAATGGAGTGGAATTTTTTTTTGTAATGGAAGTTTGTAGATAATTATGCACTTATTAAGCTCTAACTATTTGCAAAAATAGGCACCACTATGACTTTAGTTTAGCTGGGAAGACAAAATACTCATGAGACTCAATTGAATTCAAGTCAATAAGCTTTTTTTATAAAGTGCCATCTATGTTTAAAGGCTGGTTGTAGGTTCTGGGGAAACAAAGACAGACATAGCGAATAGTATCTACCCTCAAGGAGATTATATCTTATTGGATATGTCTGTTTAGTTTCTAAGAGATCTCTGCTTGCATCTGCCAGAGTTTAGGCTCAATTGCTAAAGATTTTGAGAATTAAGGGGTCAGCAATAACAAAGGAAAATCACATTGAAAGACTTCAGTGGAGGCTGCAAGGTGATGCGAGGTGGAACAGGGTCTGGGGTCAGGAAGGCATGAGTTCTAATTCAGACTCAGACATTTACTAGCTGTGTGACCCTGGGCAAGTCACTCATCTGTCAAATGGGGACAATGATAACACTTATAATATTTGTAAAGAACTTGGTACCTTAAGTATATTAAGTAGGGACTTAATATATCCTTCCTTCCTTCCTTCCTTCCTTCCTTCCTTCCTTCCTTTCCCCCCTTAATCCATTTGATGATCAACTATTTCAGAGAAGCATGTCTCTTGCCTCTTAGCAGAGATGGGGTGGACTCTGGTACAGGACAAGACATACAATTTCAACGTGTTGATTTGTTTTGCTTGAGTATCTATGTTTGCTGCAAGGGAGGGTTCTTTTGGTGGAAGCAAAAAGTCCCTGAGAAATGAGAATGATGGGAAAAAAAGAGCCTCAATAAAACTTACCAAACTCAGTCAGCTCCCTGCTCTGTAAGACACTGGAAAAGGGCTTTAGTGAAGGAGTTACATCTTGTATTCATGAAAAGCTCATTAAACCTGAGGAGGTAGGTGTGTGCTCAGTGCTTGGAGAGGCAGCCAGCCTGCGGGTGCAACAAGCGCTTGGGAGTTGGGGTTGCCACTTCTCCCTGAAGGTCAGGAAGGAAGGTCTACACTTGCTTTCTCTCCAAGAAGAATCATCCAGAAGGAGCCTCAGCTTGGAGCCACAGCACATGAGACTCAGCCAAGGGAGCAGGGTCTGATGCTCACTCCAGCTGGGCAGGGGAGAGGACTGCTTTGTTTCCTTTCCTTCCTGAAGGTGAAGTCTACTCTCAGCTGATGGTGCCAAGCAGATTTCACCAGCCAGTGGGACTGAGTGGAATAGCAGTATTGCCTTGACTTTTGGTGGGCTTTAGAGACTTCCCTGCACAAAGCAATGTGCTGGCCTCTGCTTGTCCTTGGTTTTTACTATTTCCCTTCAGCTCAAATACTCTCCCTCCTTAGCCATTTATGGAAAATTTCCTCTCAAAAAAAAAAAAAAAGAAAAGAAAAAAGAAAAGAAGGCTGCATGTTTGGTCTTATTTTCATCATTGTATCATTTAGAGGTCCATTAGCTGTGTGCCCCCAGGAAAGACACTCATTTTCCTTGAGCCTCAGTTTTCTCATCTGCAAAAGGGGGATAATAGGATCCATTTCAAAGGACAGGGATTGCTTTTTCTCATTTTATAGAGAAAAGTGCGATGAGGGGGTGGGGTGGAGGAGGCTGAAAGACCTCCAGTGATTTGTCTAAGGTCACCCAGAATATTCTACATTCTGGTCTAGCTCTTTTCAGTGGGCTTTGTCAAATGTCTCTAATGTCAAACAGTAAGAAGAGAAATTTTAGGAGATAGGGTCCTCTCCCTGGATCATCCCTTTACTGCCTGTAGCTACTTCCCCAAATCCCTTCTTGGAATCAAGGGTGGTTGTAGATGTGCAAATTATCTGAATGAGTCAATATATTTACTTAAGTTGACACAAATGTCCATAATAATTTTTTTTGGAACCTTTTCTTTCTGTCTTAGTAACAACTCTAAGACAGGAAGGTAAGGGCTAGGCAAGTGTCTGAGGGCAGATTTGAACCCAAGATCTCCCATTTCTAGGCCTGGTTCCTCCCTAGACCACCTAGCTGCCTAAGAACTTAACATTCTAGACAAAGCAGTGAACAGCAGGTAAAAATACAAATCCGTTATAAAATGAACATGAATCCATTTTTTTTCTTGTGAGGAGGAAGCAGAAACACCTGGTATAATTGGGAAAGGTAGGTTTTAGGCCTCCAGAGTTCCATGTCAGTCTTCCTTTGTATTTAATTCTATGATGTTGTCATTGGTTGTTTCAGTTGTCACTGACTTTTCATGACCAAAACTTGGGGTGTTCTTGGCAAGGATCCTGGAGTGGTTTGCCATTTCCTTTTGCAGCTCATTTTACAGATGAAGAAACTGAGGCAGACAGGGTGAAGTGACTTGTCCAGAGTCCCCAGCCAGTGGATATCAGGGAGAGACCTTGAGCCCAGGTCGTTCTGACTCTGAGGTCTGCTTTCTGCTCAACATACTGCCTATCTCAATCTTGCTGGGACACAGAGACAAAACTGAGAAGTCCTGCCTTCGAGGAGTTGTGTGCTTCATCCACTCATCCTTGAATACCTAACTGAAGGGCTGCCTCCTCTATGAAACCCTTCTTGATGCTCTTTTGTTGGTTATGAGCTCTCTTCTCACCTTATTCTGTACTTCTCTATTTTACCGAGGTGCTGAAGTTATCTGAGCTGGTGTCTTATTCCCTGCCTTCCCCCTCATCCCAGATTATAAACTCCCTAAGAGCAGGGACTTTGCTTTATCTAAACTTTCTATCAAAATCTCCTCCAAGGTCTAGCCCTGTGCTGTTGTTGTTCAGTCATTTCCGTCATGTCCAATTCTTTGTGATGCCATTTGGGATTTTCTTGGCCAAACATACTGGAGTGGTTTGCCATTTCCTTGTTTTTTTAAAAAAAGATATTTTATTTTCTCAATTACATGTAATTACGATTTTTTATCATAGGTTTTCCAAAATTATAAGATCCAAATTGTCTCCCTCCCCCCACCAGGAGATGGTAGGCAATTTGATCCGAGTCATACGTGTATTATCTTGCAAAGCCTTCTTCCATAATGGCCATTGTTGCAAGGGAATACTCATATAAAACCAAAGCCTCCAAATAAAAACCCAACTAAAGTGAAAAATCGCATGCTTTCATCTGCATTCTGACTCCAACAGTCCTCTCTTTAGAGGTGGAGAACATTCTTTGTTGTAGATTCTTCAGAATTGTCTAGGATCTGTATTGCTGAGAGTAGCTAAATCATAGTTGATCATTGTACAATACTGCTATTCCTGTATATAAATTTGAAATCAGATCTTCCTGATGCTAGATCTGCCCCTTTATTTATTTTTCATTTTCTCTGTTTGCAGTGGTTTTTTTCAGTAGTTTAAAAAAATTCAAGGATATTTTATTTTTCCTACATGTAATAATAATTTTTTACATACATTTTCAAAAATTACAAGATCCTTCTCTCCCCTCTGCTTGGAGATGGTAAGCACTTCAATCTGACCATACATGCATTGTCATGCAAAACACAATTTCATATTGACCATTGTTGTTTGTAAGAGCAAACTCATACAAAACCAGAACCCATATAAGTAAAAAATAATGTAATAAAATAAAAATAAAACCATAAATATACTGATATGAAAGATAGTGTGCTTTGATCCTCACCCATCTGACTCCCAACAGTTCTATCTCTGGAGGTGAATAGAATTCCTCTTTCAGAATTGTATCAGATGATTACATTGCTGAGAATATCTAAATCTTTTACAGTTGATCATCGGACAATATTGCTGCTACTGTGTACAATGTTCTCTCAGTTCTGCTTACTTCACTCTGCATCAGTTCATGGAGGTCTTTCCAGCTTTTTCTGAAATCATCCTGCTCATTGTTTCTTATAGCACAACAGTATTCCATCACTAACATGTACCACAATTTGTTCAGCCATTTCCCAATGGATGGACATCCCCATAATTTCCAATTCTTTGCCTCTACAAAAAGAGCTGCTTTATAAGTTTTTGTACAAGTAGGACCTTCCCCCTCACTTTTTAAATAATCTCTTTGGTGATTCATTAGTGATATTACAGGATCAAAGGGTGGGAACAAAGGGTAGGAACAGTTTTATAGCCCTTTTGGCATAGTTCCAAATAGCCCTCCAGAATGGTTAAATCAGTTCACAGCTCCACCAGCTATGCATTAGTGCCCCAATTTTGCCACATCCCCTCCAACATGCATCACTTTCCTTTACTGTCATATTCGTCAATCTGATAGATGTGAGGTGGTACCTCAGCATTGCTTTGTTTTTTTTTTCTTCCTGAAACCAAACACAAATTCTTTTTATTTGTGGGAATACCCTTTTACATCAACTTTCAGCATTGTTTTAATTGGCATTTCTCTAATCAAAAGTGATTTAGAACATTTTTCATATGACTATTGATGACTTTGATTTCTTCATATGAAAACTACTTGTTCATATCCTTTGATCATTTATCAATTGGAGAATGTAGGCCTGCTACTTTATCCACTCTTGCCTTATACAAGTGCCCAGGGGTAGCGTGCTGGACCTGAAGCCAGGAAGACCTAAGTTGAAATCTATCCTCAGACAGACACTTACTAGTTGTATGACCCTGGGCAAGTCACTTACCCTCTGGCTGCCTCAGTTTCCTCATCTGTCAAATGGGGATAATAATAGTACCTCTGCCACAGGTTTATTGTTGACATTAAGTGGGATAATATGTTTATAAAGATAGTGCCTGATACATAGTAGGCACTTAATAAATCATCTTATTCCCCTTCCCCAATTCCCCTCTGGCTTCTTTCCCCCTCTAACTCCCTTTCCAAGTTCACTCGGACTTATGGGATGGGGGTGGTGGGGGGTGCTGGCCATGTGAAATAGATTATTATCCAGGGAACAGGTACTTTGGCATTGAGCCTTACCAAGGTATGCATACCTTGGTTATCGTAATGAGCTTCCTGGCATGTCCTCCTTGCCTGTCCCTACCTAAAAAACAACAGCCCCCTCTTGGTCAGGCTGGAAAACTTGAGGGGGAATTTGCTAATTGTGCAGCAGGAACTCAGCAGAAGGTGAGACATCTCCTCAGACCCATTTCTGTTAGTGAAGTGCCCACTTTGCTTTCTGCCTGGTGACTTCTCAGTCGAGTGGCTTTAGAAGCTAAGCTGGTGAAAACAAGTGTCATTTTACAGATTTTGTATAAATCTGTCAGTGACCTTTAATAAAAATTTATGACCCTAATAATCTTGGTCAGTTTTCCTGTAGTCATATTACCCCGCACAGGTCAATAATCAGCAAAGCTTTACTATGTAGTGACAGACTCCTGGGGAAATGCCAGAGGTTGGCTTGAAGTGATGGCAACGGGGTGAGTAATTATTAATCTGAACTGTTGAGAGGAGAAAACAAAACTTTCTTTTGAAAAAGGGCACTCGGCTGAAAATCCTAGAAAGAGCAGAAGCTAGAAGATGGTCTAGCTTGAAGGGTCATCAATAATACCTGCTCTTTGGGCCCCATAGCTTGTAGAACATGGCAGCCAGGTGGCACATTGGATATTGGGTCAGACCTGGAGTTAGGAAACCTGAATTGAAATTTGGCCTCCAACTGGCTGTGTGACCCTGCACAAGTCACTTAACCATGCTTGCCTCAGTTTCTTCATGTGCAAAACAAGCTAGAGAAGGAAATGGCAAATCACTGGAGTATCTTTCCCGAGAAAGTCCCAAATGGAGTCACAAAGAGTTGGATACAACCGAATATCAAAAGCATAGAAAATATAAGTATTTTTAAAAAATATTATTTTATTATAGTATTTAAAAAATAAAGTATTATATTTGTATGTTTATTTTTAAAATTCATTTTTTCGGGAAAAATATTGATTAGTAGTGTAGTCTAGTGGATAGAATTCAGATCTTGTAGTCAGGATGACTTGGGCTCCAGGTCTTTCCTCTTGAACCTATTATGTCCACCTAAGCTCTTAATGCCTCAGACAACTCCCGGCATCAGAGAAATGTGTCTACGCTGGGTCTTCAATAAGTAGAAAACATTGATGAATTGTTTTTTGATAACCACAGACCCTTCCAAAAGAGTCCTCCTACAAAGTACATTTACCCCTTCTACATTATGAGGGTTAGGGGCACAGTGCCCTTGCAATCTGGAAAACCTATGTAAAATATTCTGGCTCTCCTTTTGTATCAGAGAAGTCTTTTATGGGATGTTCACAGTACTTTATTCTAAAATTTGGGTTGAGTATGCATTTCTGAGTTTCTAAACTTTTTTTCTGTGTCATCTATTGGCCTTTGTGTTTTATCTTCAGCTTCTGCAAAATCCCCCCAAATTCCCATTTCTTTCTTTTTTTTAAACCTTTATCTTCTGTCTTAGAACCAACACTGTCTATTAGTTCCAAGGCAGAAGAGCAGTAAGGACGAGGCAATGGGGGTTAAGTGACTTGCCTCAGGTAACACAGGTAGGAAATGTCTAACTTGAACCCAGGATCTCCTTCTCTAGACCTGGCTTTCAATCCATTGAGCTACCTAGCTACCTCCCCCCATTCGATTTCTTACGCTGACCTGCAATATATTGAAACTGAAATGGGAAAAGTCACGATGTGAAAAAGAGAACTACATTCCTTAAAAATATTTATCAACTGTCGACAGAAAGCATGGCTCTTTCTTCTAATTTTGAAAGTGTGGTGCTAATATTGACCTTTGTGTTTGACCTGAATTTTGCTGCTTCTTAGAGTTGAGTGTATTTATTAATGTGATTTTAGTCTCTGGTTATCCTTTCCTTTTGGGTTCCTGCTTTTTATCATTCTCAATTTCTTCCCCTAAGTGCACTTTCAGACATTTCTGAAATCTTCATATTCACAGACCTAATAGGGCAGTAAGAAAGAATCCATCATGTCCATATACCAAAATGTGTTTATCCATTTTCTACTCCTCGGGTACTTTGATAGCCATTCCTAACCTACTTGGGTGGCATGATGAGAGTAGAAAAGAATCTCTACCTTGGAGTTGAGACTCTGAATCTGCTAATGTGATCCTGGGTAAGTTTCTCAATTCTTTAGGCAACTCTGAGAATCTCCGGTATAGGTGATCTCCTGTTGATCCACCTTGGTGGAGGGAATTTCCACATTGGGAATTTCTTATACCGGATGAAATCATAGATCCAGATGAAAACAAACTGAGCTCTTTTCTTTGATCATACAGTCTTGATAGAAGAATTTGTGACTGTTTCCAGTCATCAAGGAGAAAGTCAAGAAGTGATTATCTGGAATTTGGTGAAGGAAGGAAAGAAGGAAACATTTCTAATAGTGTTTCCTATGTGCCAAGTGCTTTATAATTCATATCTCATTTGATCCTCACACCAATCCTGGGGGGTAGGTGCTATTATCTCCAAATTATAGCCAAGGAAACTGAGATAAACAGAGTGAGAATCTTGAGGCTGAATTTGAACTCTTCTTCCTAACTCTATGCCCAGAATTCCCTCCCTTGTACCATCTTGCTGCGTCTGGTGACTTTGTAGCCCAGAAACCAGAAAAGAGTTTCTTTCTAGTCCAAGAAGTTGAAGCAATGGCCGACTTCTGTTTTAGGCATCTATTCAACATGCCTGTTCACATTTCTCTCTCTGCAGAAACCTGAGCTCATTATTTTAACTGGTGGTGATATAATATGTTACGATGTAAGATCTTGAAAGGATTGCTTGCACAGCTCACCATTAACACCAGGGATACAAGGGGAGCCTAGATCATTACGTTGGCTTTGAGGAAGCCTTGCCAACACACTAATACAGAGATTTGCATGGATATTACTAGTTAACTAACTCAGAGGCCACCTTCCAATGGCCAGGCTACCTTGAAACCAGGTTCCCTTTCCTGCTGAATCATTGAGGGTTTATGAGAACTCTACAAATGGATGTAGGGGGAAAAAGCATTTAGGGTTCATCAGAGAAGCCCCGGAATTCTCCATATTTAATACTTCATACAGGGTAGTTTGGAGAGATATTTGAAACTGTTTTTTTTTAAATTTTTAAGACTTCTGCCCCTTTTGTTCCTTGGTTTCCTCATGCTTGAACTCGTCAGTTATTTTATTATTTTTTATAAAACCCTTACCTTCCGACTTGGAGTCAATACTGTGTATTGGCTCCAAGGCAGAAGAGTGGTAAGGGTAGGCAATGGGGGTCAAGTGACTTGCCCAGGGTCACACAGCTGGGAAGTGTCTGAGGCCAGATTTGAACCTAGGACCTCCCGTCTCTAGGCCTGGCTCTCAATCCACTGAGCTACCCAGTTGCCCCACCTCATCAGTTATTTTTTGATTAGGGATGATGAGAGCAGAAAAGGGTCCTGCTTTGGAACCAAGACTGAAGCTGCTAATGTCATCTTGAATAAGTTTCTCAATTCTCTAGTTTCCTCATACTTGAACCTGTGAGTTATTTTTTAATAAGGATTGGAAGGAGGAAGGGAATAAGCCTTTACTGAGCACCTACAGTGTGTCAGGCACTATATTATATATATGATCCCATTTGATCCTCACAACTCAGGTAGGTAGGTGCTATTAAAATTCCCATTTTATAATTGAACAAATGGAGACAGACAAAGGTTAAATAACTTGACCAGGGTCTACAGCTAGTGCTTGAGATGGAATTTGATCTCACATCTTCCTGACTCCAGACCCAATGCTCTATCCAACTCAGTCTCCCTTTGGTGCTATCTTCCCCTCCCTTCCCCATGCCCCTCACCTTTTAATTGATAAGGGAATGGAAAGCTTTCATGTTCAATTCAGTAAATATTTATTAAATTCTTGCACTGAGGAATACAAGGCAAAATGAGATAATCTGTGCCCTCAAGGAGTTTATGATCCATTGCGAGGTGGAGTGGGGAGAGGGACTACCATACAAATGCAGGTAAGAAATGTCTGGTAATCTGAGGAGGAAGAGAGTAACAATTGGGGGGGGGTATCTGGAAAGGATTCATGGAGGAAATGGCATCTAAGCTGGGTCTTGGAGGAAAGTAGAAGGGGATGAAGGTGGGGATGAAGACACGGCATGGGGTTCAGCTGGTGTAAATCCACTTAGGTTGGAGATGCAGTGTTGAGTTCAAGAGGGAAGGATGGTTGGGTAGAATACGTGAATAAGAGTGATGGGAATGATCCTAGTGAATTGGAACCTGATTGTGGAGGGCCCCAAATGTATTTGATCCTGGAAGCAATGAGGTGATTGGAGATTCTGGGGCAAAGGAAAGACATAGGCAGACTTGTGCCTTTGGCAGCAATGGAGGGGATGGATGGAGTAGAAATGGGAGAGCCTGGAAGCAGGAGCGTCACCTTTGGGACTTTATTATAATAGTTGGGTGACAGGTGATGAAGGTCTGAACTAGGTTAGGTAGATTATCTCGTTCCAAATTCATGGCATGGTCTCTTTTGGGATAGGAAAGAATACCTGATTCTCTCTGTGTTAGGAGCAATGAGTAGGTTGTTAGGTAGTGACATAGTGCACAGAGCATTGGGCTTGAGAGTCAGATCTGAGTTCAAATCTCACCCCAGAGACTGACTAGGTTGTGTGACTCTGGGTAAGTCCCTTAACCCTTGTTTGCCTCAGTTTTCTCAATTGTAAAAAGGGGATTATAATGACATTTACCTCCCAACATTTTTGTATCAAATAAGATGATATTAGTAAAATGCTTGGCATGTAGTAGGTTATTAACAAATACTCCCTTCCTCTCTTTCTCTCCCCTGCTTCCTTTACCTCTAACAAAAGGAGGGAGGCACATCTTCGATCTCTACTTTGGGGCCAAACTTAGCCATCATAATTACATAGAGTTCAATTGCATTCCTCTATCCCCCCTCCATTTACATTGTCACTAATCTATAACATTTTCCTGGTATTACTTCCTTCTGCATTAGTTCTTGTACATCTTCCCATGTTCCTCTGAATTCCTTATGCCCCTCATTATTTACACTGCATTAATATTCCATTATTTATTTACCAGAGTTTGCTGAGCCTTTCCTCAATTGATGGGCATCTGCTTTGTTCCTAGGTCATGGGTGCCACAACAGACATCACTCTGAATATTTTGGTACATATGGGACCTTTGTTTCTTTGTTTCCCTAACTCTCTCTTTCCATCTTAGAATCGATTCTATGTATTGGTTCCAAGGCAGAAGAACTGGAAGGACTAGGCAATGGGGGTTAAGTGACTTGCCCAGAGTCACACAGCTAGGAAGTGTCTGAGGCTAGATTTGAACTCAGGACCTCCTGTCTCTAGGCCTGATTCTCTGTCCACTGAGCCACCTCGCTGCCCCCCAGGGACCTTTGTTTCTCTCACAACCCTTTAAACTAATGAACTTCTGGTTGCACATTCCTATTGCTGAAGAACTCTGCCTTACAGAATCCCATTATATTTTTGCAAAATTCTGATTATTTAGAAGATTTTTTTTCTCATGCTGAGCTGAAATCCATATGTAGTTTCTGCCACAGTGTCCTACTTCTGACTCTTGGAGTAGCACAATGCAAGGCTCTTCCCTGTTCTACATGTCAGCCTACAAATACCTGAAGACAGCTTTTCTTCAGTCATCTCTTCATCAGATGTTTCCAGATCCTTCTTTCATTCTTTTAGGACCTGTACCTAGATTTTTTTTCACTGTCCTATTTCCTTCAATTCATTTGTTCCTTCCTTCATTCAGTACATATTTATTAAATGCCTACTAGGTGCCAGGCACTGTGCTAAACTTCAGTTTATGAATATTCCTCTTAAAACGGGGATGACCAGATTTGAACATAATGTTCTAAAGATGGAGAAATGAATGGATGAAAAAAATTTTATTAAACACTTGGTATGTTCTGGGTATTCTGCTAAGCAGTAGGAATATAAATTCAAAAGAGAGACATTCCTTGCCCTCTAGAAGCTTATATTCTACCAAGGGGAGATAGCTCATATATGGCAGTGCCCCTGAGGGAAAAATGTGAAGAGAATTGTGGGAATGGTGATTCTATCCATAAGGTCTTCCATCATATTCTTTCCTGGAACAATGGTAGTATTGATTTTATTATTGATGCACCCAGTATTTTTTAAATATTATTTTATTTCTTCCATTACATATAAAACAAATTTTAATATCTGAGTTTTAAAATTTGGAGCCCCAAATTCTGTCCTTTCCTCTTTCCTCTTCTCCCTTCCTGAGATGGTAAGCAATTTGATATGTTATATATGTGATGGAGCTAGCATTAATTTGATTCTCTCATACCTCTAGGAGGCTTAGTGGATAGTGTTTTTGGAATCAGGAAGACCCAAATTCAAATTCTACTTCAGATGCTATGTAACACTGGACAAGTCACTTAGTCTCTTTCTACCTCAGTTTCCTGTAAAATGGGGATGAGAATGCCACCTGCCTCTCAGGGTTGTTGAGAGACAAATCAGATGAAATAAATAATAAACATTTTGCAAAAGTGCCTTAAAGCTGTTATAAGGTAAAAGTTAATATTGTTACTATGCCCAGAGCAAGTGGAGAGGGAAGATATATGAGGGGCAGCAAGGTGGGTGCCAAAATGACTTGAGTGGATGGCTAGATTCTATGTGAAAAGAATTTTGATAATTACCATTATCATACTGGTTTTTTTTTTGGTGGTGTTGCCCATCATTTGGGGAATGACCAAACAAGCTGTGGTATGTGATTGTGATGGTATGTTGTTGTTCAGTTGTTTTAGTTGTGTCTGACTTGCCAAGTGACTCCATTTGGGGTTTTCTTGGCAATGATACTGGAGTGGTTTGCCATTTTCTTCTCTTGCTTATTTTATAAATGAGGAAACTGAGGTAAAAAGAGTTAAGTGACTTTCCCAGGGTCCCACAGCTAGTAAGTGTCTGAGGCTGGGATTTGAACTCATGAAAATGTGTCTTCCTGATTCCAAGCCCAGTTGCCCCTGGCTCATTGTTGCAGGCATTCTCATAGCCATCTTGAAAATGAGGAGAGTGGTCTTCTTGTCTCTGCTGATGTGGGAGCTGGAGTTCTACCAAGAAGCATGAGGCCTCACGGATGGCTATTTTAGAAGCATCTCTATTGCAGCGTTGGCTAACGTTGAGGTTGTAGTCAATTATTACCCTCATTTCTTTCTCACGTGAACTGTTGCCAAGTTAGGACTTGTCTTTCTTGAACTTCTTTAGTTTTTTAATACCCAAAGGCAGAATTTTACATTTGTTTCAACTTGATTACATTTTGACATCTTGTTTCTAATCAACTAGACATTGAACCCGGAGTCTGTTCTTAGATAGCTTTGTGTCGTCTCCAGTTGAAAGTCAAGTCAGTCTGGTTGGAGAGACAACATACAAGACCCAACAAACAATATAAGAGGGATAATAAAGACTAAAGGCTTTTAGTGTATGAGTTTTGAGAATGACGGCTAGATGGGTCAGGGCAGACTTCTTGGAGGAGATGTGAAGAACTAGACCTTGAAGGATAGGGTGACGAGAAGAAATTCCATGCCCAGGAAAAATCTGAATGAAAACATGGAGGTGGGACCCATCCTGGCATTTTCTTAAGACAGCAAAGGGACTAGTCTGGCCTTTACCAGAAAGTAGCCAGATTCCCCATCCATTCTTCAATTCATGATTTCCAGACCTTTCAGTTTCTTGGTTGCCCTCCTCTGATGATCTTTAGTTTATCCATCATCTCTTTTGAAATGGAATACCCTCAACTGAACACAGTATTCCAGAATCACATGACCAGAAGACATACTGGGGGAACAATAGGAAGAAAAAAGTAGATAGAGTAGGTGGGACCAGATGATGAAAGCCTTGAATGCCAGGCTAGGGAATTTAGAAAGACACTAATAAGAAATAGGGAGCCAATGAGATTTTTGAGGAGGGGAGTGATAGGATGAGAATAGTGTTTCTGGAAGGGAGCTTAGAATTTGGAGTCCCAAGACTTGGCTCTGCCACCTCTTCTCTGGATGGCCTTGGGGTAGTCCACCTAATCTCTTTGGACCTCAGTTTCCCCACCTATCAACTGAGGTATTGGATTAGAAGACCACTAAGGTCTCTCCTAGCTTTAGGTTTTTCATTAAGTCAACAAACGTTTTATGGGACACCTACTATGAGGCAGACACTATGCCAAGGACTGGATCTTAGGTGCTTGTGAAAATGCCTTTGGCAGCTATCTGCAGGATGGTGTGGAGGGAGCTGGGGCTGGAATCCCAGGAGCCAAGTAGGAGACTAGTCTAGGAGATTGTGTTAGTCAAATGACTTTCACAAGAACATCTCAGATGAGTTGTGACATTTTAGGGAGTGCTGTATCTCATGTCCATTTCTATCCTTGGTGTACAATTGCTTTAAAAAAGAAAAAATAAAGGATGGGGCGGGATTTTGAAAGTGTATGACCTCTCCTTGCTCTAATTAGGATATTGTGGCCATTAGGATGCATGACTTACCCAAGGTCACACAGGGAATAAGGAGCAAAAGTTTTGGGAGAAGTGGCAAACTGCAAGATGCTCTCTTGCTACTGTGATATATGCTGTTAGGATTATTTTAGCAGATATGTATATGGCACTCTAAGGTTTGCTAAATACTTTACATAATTATCTCAATTATCAGAGTATATTGAAAACACTGAAAAGTCTCAAGTGTATGCAAATTAAGGGATTGTTGTTATTGCACTAGAACTGGCGAAAAGTTTTTATTAAGCATCTACTGTGCCAGGCACTGTGTTAGGCTCTGGGACTACAGTGAGTATCTATATAACAAGAGCTCTTGTTGTCTGCCAGACACTGTTTTGGACTCTGAGGATATAAATAGAAAAAAAAAAATCCCACCAATCTAAATTCCAAGGAAGTTCCATTCTCTTGAGGGAGGCAACATGCACATATGAATAAATTTTTTAAAAATGTGTGTGTGGTTGAGTTGTTTCAGTTGTGTCCAACTCTTTGTGACCTCCTTTGGGGTTTTCTTGACACAGATCCTGGAGTGGGTTTGCCCTTTCCTTCTTTAGTTCATTTTACGGATGAGGAAACGGAGGCAAAAAGAATAAAATGACTCTCAGGGTCACATGGCCAGGAAGTATCTGAGGCTGGATTTGAACTCAGGAAGGTGAGTCTTCCTGGCTCTTGGACTGGTGTTCTAACCACTCTGCTATCTAGCTATTGAAGAGATGGGCATTTGTAATTGAGGATCAAGAAAGGCTCAGTATATGTGGAAGGAGGTTCTTGAGCTGGCTGCCCCTTCAAGGAGAAGAAGACTTCTGTGAGGAGGGTTGAGGAGGGAGTGTGTTCTAGGCATGGGGGATGACTACCACAAAGGCATGGGGATCCTATCTGTGAGGAGCAAAGTGAAGGCTCGTTTATCTGGACATTGAAGAATCTGAGAAGGGAAGTAATGTAGGAGTCTGAAAAAACAAGTGGAGACTAGGGCAGGTCATGAAGGGTTCCTCCAAACAGAAGAATCTCTTTTTTTATTTTTATTTTTAAAACCCTTCCCTTCTGTCTTAGAATCAATACTCAGTATTTATTCTAAAGCAGAAGGGTGGTAAGGGCTAGGTAATGAGGGTTAAGTGACTTGCCCAGGGTCATACAGCTAGGAAGGACCACATTTGAACTTCCATCTCTAGACCTGACTCTGTCCACTGAGGCACAGCTGCTCCCAGAGGAATTTCTAATGATTCTGAAAGGAAAAGGGGTATATTGGAGTTTGTTGAGTAGGGGAGTCATATGGTCAGATTTGCACTAAAGACCAATCACGTTTAGCAGCTATGTGGAGAATGGATTAGTGTGGGGAGAAACTCAAGGAAGGGACACTTAGAAGGTCATCGAATGAGGACCTGACTGTGTACTTGTCTGGGCTCCTTTGGAGCTTAAGGTCCCCAAGAGTGTGACTTATTAGTGGGGGCATTTGGGGGTGAGCTTCAGACCTCATATGCCATAGGCACACAGGTTCCTTCCATCCTCATCCTGATCTGTGTGATTTTCTTCATTTGGGGGCTCCCTCTGCTCATACAAATGTCAACTCTTCCATGACTTATTAGGCAGTCTTCAATAATAAATGCTTCTTTATTGATTGATTGATTGAAGAGTTGCTGGGCCAAAAAAGTCATTACTTTGCAGCCAACCTGGTACTGAGCCACTCTGAATTTATTGAGGCTGGACCTTGGATGATAGACATGTAATTTGTCACCAGGCTTGAACTTGAAGTCTTTCCAGCTTGGTTGAATCGGCTAGCACAGGTTTGAGAACTGCCAAGGGTCACCTCCAAGTTGAGATGAGTCACGATGAGGTAAGATCTTGGTGTTGAGATGAAGACGTGCCAACTGCAATTGAATTACAGTCCTCTCGTCGGGGGTGTAGGGGTGCCGGGGTGTGGAAGACACCCTAGGTTTGCTAGTGTGGTTATGTAGACATTTGGCGTCCCAGGATGCACCCTGTCTTTCTGTTTTTGAGAAGAGATCACAGAAGGATCCTCCTTATCGAGGCAGTCCTTTGATGCCCACAATAATTGACAGGCATGTGTTAAGTCCTTCTTATGTGCCAGGCACCACGTAAGGTGAATAAAATAATAAGAATAAGATAATCCTTATGGCTAGGGAACTTACATTTATTTAAACACGGGTCCTAGACTCAACATATGTGACAGCTGCAAGGCCCTTAGACACAGCCTAACCTGGACCTCCCATTTTATAGGGGGGAGAACTGAGGCTCAGAGATATAAAGCAACTGGCCCAAAGGCTATGCAGCTGGTTGATGGGAGAACTGGGATGGAAACCAGTTCTCTTGTTTTTCAGCTTACTTCTGTCTCTTGTCTTTGGCTCAGCCTTTCCCAAAGTTCCAGGAATTATAATATGGAATCTCCTTCAAAATATGTGTATAAATGGGGCAGGTAGGTGACTCATTGGAGAGAGATGGGAAGCCCTGGGTTTGAATCTGGCCTCAGACACTTTCCAGCAGTATGATCCTGGGCAAGTCACTTAATCCCAATTGCTGAGCCTTTACCACTCTTCTACCTTGGAAGGAATATTTAGTATCAATTCTAAGACAGAAGACAAGGGTTTACATGTATTATAAATATATATTATTAATAGAGATGTATATTATTATAAACAAATATTTATATGCATATATATGTATGTATATATAAGAAGTAGTCTATTTCATCTAGGAATGTCATTCAATGAATTAAATATTAAGCACCTACTGTATACAAAACACTGTATTGATTTAGGGATATGAAGAAAGTTATGCTATAATCACTGATCTCAAGATTCTGCAGCAGAGGTTCTTAACCTTGTGTCTGTGAATTTGTTTCTTGAATATTCTGACAAAAATATTTTAGGGGACAGCTAAGTAACACAGTAGATAGAGAGGTAGGCCTGGAGATGGGAGGACTTGGGTTCAAATCTGGTCTCAGATATTTCCTATCTATGTGACCCTGGCCAAGTCACTTAACCCCAGTTGCTTAGCCCTAGCCATTTTTCTGTCTTAGAACCAATACTTACTATCAATTTTAAGACATAAGGTAAGGGTTAGAAAAACATTTCAATGTAATTGGTTTCTTTTATAATCTTATGTATTTTATTTTATGCATTTAAAAGCATTCTAAGATGGGGGTCTATAAGGCATCCCCAGACTACCAAAGGGGTTTAAGACACACATAGTGATTAAAACCCTGGTCTTGTAGTTTAGGAGAAGTAAGACAGTGTACAGACATCTGGAAGGTAGCATAGTACCTTGGAAAAACCAAGGCTCTAAAGCCAGAAGACCTGGACTCAAATCTTACCTTTGACTCTTCCTGCCTGGGAGACCTTGGGCAAATCACTGCACCAGCCTTAATCTCACTTTCTTTGTCTCCAAAATGGACTGGATGGTCCAAAGTTGGACTGAATGGTCTTTTCAACTATAGAGCTGTGACCCTCATTGACCTTTAAATAACATGGTCTCTCTCTCTGTGTGTGTGTGTGTGTGTGTGTGTGTGTGTGTGTGTGTGTGTGCGAAAAAGAGAGAGAGAGGGAGAGAAGGAAAGAGTGAGAGGGGGAGAGAGACAGAGAGGGAGAGAGAGGGAGAAAGAGGGAAAGAATGGAGGAGATAGAGAGAGACAGAGAGACAGAGAGACAGAGAGCGAGAGAGGGAGAGAGAGACAGAGAGAGACAGAGAGACAGAGAGAATATGTTCTCCACTATGGGAGGTCTTCAAGCAGATGCTGTATGACCACTTGTTAACCACTTGTTAGTTAAATTCCTCAAGGATTGATTAAGTGTGACTACAATGGATAAGGCACTGTGCCTTATTCTAGTAATACAAAGGCAAATAAAAAGGTAGTCTCTTTTGGTTGAAGAAATAAAAACTATCCATAGCCATATGAAAAAAATAACCTAAATTACAACTTATTAGGGAAAGGCAAATTAAAACAACTAAGATACCATCCCACACCTATCAGATTGACTAATATGACAGAAAAGAAAAATGACGAATGTTGGAGGGGATGAAAGAAATTGGAACACTAATATATAGCTGGTGGAGTTGTGAACCGATTCAACCATTATGGAGAGCAATTTGAAGCTATGTCCAAATGGCTATAAAACTGTACATACTCTTCTTCTTAGCAATACCATTACTAGGTCTGTATCCAAAAGAGATAAAAAATAAGAAGGAAAAGGACCTACTATATGCACAAAAATGTTATAGTGGATCTTTTTGTGGTGGTAAAGTGTTGGAAATTGAAGGGATGCCCATCAATTGGGGAACATCTGAACATGCTGTGGTATGTGATTGTGATGGAATTATTGTTATTCAATCATTTCAGGCATGTCCTACTATCTCTGTATGACCACATTTTGAATTTTCTTGGCAATGACACTGGAGTGGTCTGTCATTTTCTTCTGCAGCTCATTTTATGGATGAAGAACTGAGGCAAATATAGTTAAGTAACTTGCCTAAAGTCATCCAGCTAATAAGTGTATGAGGTCAAATTTGAACTCACAAAGATGAGTTTCCCTGATTTCCAAGCCCAGTGTTCTATCCATTGTGCCATCAAATTGCCCTGTAGTGGAATACTATTGTGCTATAAGAAATGGTGAACAAGATGGTTTTTGGAAAAACTTGGGAAGATTTACATGAGCTGATGCAAAGTGAAATGAGGAGAACATTGTATACTAACAGTAATATTGTATGATCAACTATGAATGACTTCACTACTCTCAGCAATTTAATGCATAAGATAATCCTGAAGGACTCATGAAAAATGCTCTCCACCTCCAGAGAAAGTAAATATAGTCTGAATGCAGATCAAAGCATACTTTCTTTTTTAAAATTTTCTTTTTTTCTTTTTTTGTTTATATTTTCTTTCACAACATGACTTATATGGAAATATGTTTTGCATGGCTGCACATGTGTAACTTATATTAAGTTGCTTGCCTTCTCAATAAAAGGAAGGAGGAGAGACAGAATTTGAAGCTCAAATTAAAAGAAAAGAATTAAAATTTTTTACATGTAGTTAGAAAAATAAAATATTAAAATAACTGTTAAAAAAGACAGCAGAGGGTTTGTACCCTAAAGAGGTAATAAGGAAAAATACTTGTACAAAAATATTTATAGCTTCACTTTGTGGTGGCAAAAAATTGTAAAATAAGGAAAGGGGTGTCCATCCATTGTGGAATGGCTAAACAAATTGTGGTATCTGATGGTGATGGAATACTATTGTGCTGAAAGGAATAAAGAACTGGAAGAATTCCATGTGAACTGGAAAGACCTCTAGGGATTGATGCAGAGTGAAAGGAGCAGAACCAGGAGAACATTGTACACAGAGATTGATACACTATGGCACAATCAAATGCAATAGACTTTTCTATTAGCAGCAATTCAACGACTCAGGACAATTCGGAGGAACTTATGAGAAAGAACGCTATCTACATCCAGAGAAAGAACTGTGGTAGCAGAAATGTAGAAGAAAAAATAAGATTCATCATGTGGTTTGATGGGAATAGGATTGGGGTGTTGATGTTAAAAGATTACTGCACATATGAATAACATGGAAATAGGCTTTGAACAATGATACATGTATAACCCAGTAGAACTACTTGTCAGCTCCAAGAGGTGGGGAGGGAAAAGGTGTGTGTGTGGGATCATGAATCATGGAACCATGGGAAAATATTCTAAATAAATACTTAAAAAAATACAGCAGAACCTTGTTTTACTTGACCAATACATTCCAAAAACATTCATGTAAGCTGAAAATGGTACATAATGACAAACCCCATTATTTAATAAGTATTTCATGTACAAACATATGTAGACATTTCACAACTTTTCTTAGGCTTATTATAGTGACCAACACCACTACTCATACTTTGAGGCCAGCATTAATAACCAAATAGCATTTAAAACAAAGAGAAGTACTTCTCTGGCTTGGACCGACTTGTTACTAGTGAAAAACTCCAGCCAAAGATTGATACGGGAGCTAATGTTTGGCGCAAAACAATGCAGTGACTCACACTAATGCTTCCCAGAATGAAAAGGAGTGTGATTGAGTAGTGAACTGCTTTAAGACTTTATCTGCTTCAGAAAATAGTGCAGATTTAGTGTATTACAAAACATTTTAATTTTATGTATTTTTCTTCTCTAATTTTTATTGATTATCTATCAGGTATACCTGAATTCATGTGTGTTGAGTTGGCCTATGTTAAAAAGAAATGGTGGGGGCAGCTGGGTAGCTCAGTGGAATGAGAGTCAGGCCTAGAGACAGGAGGTCCTAGGTTCAAACCCGGCCTCAGCCACTTCCCAGCTGTGTGACCCTGGGCAAGTCACTTGACCCCCATTGCCCACCCTTACCACTCTTCCACCTATGAGACAATACACCGAAATTAAGGGTTTAAAAAAAAAAAAGAAATGGTAAGGGTGGATATATATGTGTGTGTGTGTGTGTGTGTGTGTGTGTGTGTGTGTGTGTGTGTGTGTGTGTATGCATATATATCTATATATATCTATCTTGCTCTGGATCTTTTGAGAATAAATGGTATATATTGATCTCAGAGATAGTATGAATGAAGGAGGGATTATATGCCCAGGCCTAAACTGGTTGTAGTTGGGAGAAAGCACGCTCTCCTTTCACAGTTGTTGTTGGTATAGTCTATGCCCCTCCTCCCTGACAAGCTTGGTTGACTAAGCTTGTCAGTTATTCCTTCTAACTGTTTGCCCAGATTGGGGACACCTGAGAGGTTGTGTGGATGATTAATCTAAGTCCCAACCTGAGGTTGGATTGGTTGTTGGTAAGGGTTATTGATTAGCTATTGGAAACGTTGTTATCTGACTGTGTATTGATCTCCCCTTCCCAAAGGCTTTGATATAATAACCACTCAGGAAAGGTACTTGTTGGTAAACACTATATTGAATCTATTGATGGAGTAAGGAAACAAGGTAGTAGAATTAAGGATTCAGGAACCGTATTGCTAATTGATTCGCTATTAATCTAAGTTGTTGATCAAGGTCTGGAGATTGTTAGGTTGTAGACACTGGAGGTTCTTCTCCCTCTCACTAACTTTGACCTGTCTTGGTCACAGCCAAGCCAGAGATTAGAAAAGGCTATTTGATGATGTTGATAGATGAATCAGTAAACTCTCTCAGCTCTGCTAACAATGATGTTGATTGATCACTAGCTCACTCAGCAGGATAATAGGTCACAGGCTTCAGGACTACCCATTCACCCTTCACCTCCCACCTTCCCAAGTCCCTGCTCCAATCTGAGCTCCCTTGTATTATCACTTGGGGGTATTTATAAGGCTGGGGCCAACTGCTTTTGCCTTTGGCTCATGGCACCTGGGAACATTCCAAGATTCTCAACTACCAGTCCTGTCATTCAAAATGGCATCCATCTTGTCCCAGAAAATGATTTTAACACCTAAAATGAGGTCCTACTGTAGTCACTTCCCGCATAGAGCTTACATTCTAGGGGGGTTGGGAAGAGCTAGATAATTTATGTAGCTAATAAATACAAAATAATTTAAGGAGGGAGCGCAAGAGCACTATGAGGATCACGAAGTTTCCTGTGGGAAGTAGCCTTGAAGTAAGTTAAGGATCATGAGGGGATAACAGAGGGGAGGAGGAAATGCATTCCAGATGAGGGTATTAGCAAGTGCAATGTCAGGAAGGTGGATGATCTAATGTCCAGCTCTGGGAACACCAGTACCATTTAGGAACACCATTTTGATGGAAATGCAGTATGAGGGGAAGTCATGTGGAATGTCTCCAAAGGCTCCTTGAAGCCTTCTTTGAGAATACCAGGCTACATTGGGGATAATATGGTAATACCTATATCACGGTCTTGCCATGAGAAAAGTGCTTTGCCCATTTAAAGCAGTACAGAAATGTGAGAGATTGTTATTAACAAAACCAGAAGGGAATTCGGAGATTACCCTAAGCCATTGCCTTTACTGGTAGTTACAGGAGATGGTCAATAGAATCTGGTTCTCCCCCATCCCCCCAAATATCAAACATTTATGAATGGAAAATAAAAAAACTAAGAATTCTTTGAAACAAGGAGGAGACTACTTTCTGATTACAAAATTCAGTAAAGTCCAGAATGCCTGTCTCCTTCCACCTGCAATGGGCTTATGGGTAAATAGACCCATGGCAGAGGCTTCCAGCTTGGTATTCTCTGGGATGGGGAGGCCCACTGGATGGAAGCAGTCCTTAAGGAAGTGAGTCATTGCCTTATTCATACTAGAAGTTCCAGGAGAGGATCAAACTTGATTGGAAGTAAGCTTAGAATGGGTGCAGAAGTAATTGAGATCATTAAGAGAGAAAACTCTCTCTGTTCTTAATATTTTGTTGTGTTGGGGCACCCATCAGCTGCTCAAAGGCCCAGCACACTTGATCATCCTTGAGCCCAGTCAGTGCTGCCTTATCCTCTAAGGCCTTTTGTCAGCTTGCCTTTTCAACTAGCTATGCTGTTAGTGATTCTCAGGGACCAATTGTTCTACTGTCCACCATGAAGTCTGAGCAATGGCAGCTCCAGCACAAATCCCAGAAGGTCAAGATCTTGTAATTATAATCTTATAATAAGTGCAAATAATTATGTACATATAAGATATATTCAAGGCATTGTGGAGGTAATCTCAGAAGGAAGGTTTTAGCATTAAGGGAATGCCATTGAAGGTTCTATTCAGGGTTTGATATTATGGGATCCCTTGGAGGGGTATTTCTGGTTAAAGTCAGGGGATACCACCATGCCAAGCTTAGCTCAGCTCAACTACTCCCATGCCCTTCTTGTTCCCTTTGTTCCTGGATTGGCAGTCCCATGAGGCCCTAAGGATATAGGTATGCCAGTAGTGGTAGTGAGCTTTCTTATCCGTTAGGAGAAATACTCCTGAGTTATCCCACTGACTAAAGACAAATGACTTATAGAGAATACAATGGAGTCAGGATGATCTCTTATGGGCCTTCTTGAATCTGATAGTTTCTGGTTCTAAAGCATCATTCTTAATTTCTGAGGACACACAATTTAGGAACTAGAGGAGATTTAAGGACAACCTTCATGTGACTGACTTTGGTCTAGCTTTATCCCTGATTTGGGAACTTTCCCAGTGATCCACTGAATCTCTCTGGTGCCAAAGATGGAGAAAGAGAAAAATACCTTCCTTTTATCAAGAAGAAAGTCTACAGAAATGGCAATGGGCTGGGGTGGGAGGACACTCTTTTCCCCCTCATCTTGCCCTTTGGGACAGATGAATGTTGTCAGGGAAGGGTTCCTGCCTTCCTCCTCAGGAGTGGGTTGGCCTGAATGACATCTATGTTTCCTTCCAGCTCTGCAGTTTTGGGATTGGCTAGGATGGAGAAGGGAGGGAGGAGGATTGTACTGAAAGGTATGAGTTGACTGGTTAGGGCCTTTATTCCTTTTTGGCACCTGCTAGTTGAAGTACATCCTTTCCTTCCATCCAGGCATTTCCTTGAGGCATCACCCATTCCTTTAATCTCTGGTGCAAAAAAAGCCTGTGAAAGTTGCTTCTTCTCAAAACCAGGAATCTCAACATCAGTGTTATCTACGACTCCTCACTCTCTCACTCTCTATACTCAATCAGTTGTTAAGATATTATATTTGCAATATTTCTTATATATTTCCCCCCCTCTCCTCTGATATTCCCACCCCCCTGGTGAAGGCTTTCATCATTTCATGCTTGGACTTTTGTAGTATCCTGTGGGTGGGTCTGCTGGCCACAAGTCTCTCTTCACTCCAGTCCATGCTCCTCTCACCTTTTAAATTCTTCCTATAGCACAGATCTCACCAATTCAGTAATCTCCAGAGACTCTTTATCTTTTCCTTATTAAGATCAAGTAGAAAACCTCCTATTTGGCTTTTAAAGACCTTCCTAACCTGGCCATCTCCCATTGTTCTGGCTTCTGATACCTAAATCTCCCTCTCATTTCTGCTGCTTATATTCTATGATCCAATGACACTGACCTTTTGGCTGTTCCTTGAACAAGATTTAAGGGTCCTCTTAGCTCTCAGTCTATGATTCCATGATCTCAAGATGGGGTTGGAATAGATGGTGGTGGGGTCTTTCCATCTCTAAGTGACCAGCAGTCAGTGACTGCCCTCAGAGCAGTGCTAAAATGGTGGAGGAACTCAGCAGGAGAGTTTGCATGGGGTTGCTCAGAAATATGACTCCTTTTAAATCTTTTTTGATTCTGGGGAGCCCTGGCCATGGAATATAGCATGAGTGCTGTTAGCCTGCCTGAGACTGGGAAGAAGTTGCCTATTCTTAGCCATCTGGGCCCTGCCTCTGATTTTCCTGTTGAGCTTTCATTTTCTTGAATCGATCAGTACTTATTAAGCACCTGCTTTCCCTTAAGGCCCAAAGCTGGGCCCAGATTTCCCTGGATAAACCAATTCATTCAGAAATTAGGATTCATCTTTGCTGAATTGTCCCTAGTCACTGTCTCTGAAGTTTAGGAAAATGCAAGCTCTGCATTCTAGACCACATGAAAAGAAAGACCTGTTGTACTTCCCTTCCTTCAATTTTTCTGGGGCCACATCTCCTATCTCTGAGAAAAAAGCAAAAGAAACAATCACAAAACCCCCCACCTACCCACCCAAGGCTCACAAAAATGTTTTGGTGAAATAGGATTAGGTCTTAAGTCTCTGAAAAGCTTGTGGAGTCATGCAATGTGGAGGAGAGCTGTTTAGCCTACATAGAAAACAGTATCACATGAGTAAGAAGCCAGTCAGACCTTAGATTCATGTGATGCTCTGTTGTTGTTGTTGGAGACACGTCTGGAAGAAAAGGTACTTGGAGTTTTTAATGGGTAAGTAGCCCAGGCTAGGCCCAAGGGTTGGGTGATGTCAGAGAACAAAGGTTTTTTGCTCTGAAGAAAGGTAAAAGAGATGGAGGGAATGTGTGGATGTCCCAGTGGGTTTTTTCATTTGCTCTGATCAGGTTGAACCCATTAGCCAACAAACATGCCTACAGTGACTTTGGTCTCCAGCCCTAGGAAACTCCCTGGAAGGGTAAAGAAATGCAGTCTTTTGCCCTTGAGAGAAACAAGAATAATTTAGTACCTAGGAAACCATTGAGAAGAACAGGACTGGGCTGCATGTCATTAAGTGAGAAGGCACTGGGAACAAGTGGAAAGAACACTGAACCTAGAAACCAAGATTCCTGAGTTCTAATCATCTATTTAACATTTACCAGTTGGGTGACTGTGGGCAAGCCAGAGCATTGCCATTCCTGAATCTTAGGGTTGGAAGGGATCTCAGAGGGCATCCTAGTCCTACCTCTACCCAATAGAAAATCCCCTCTGCAAAGTGGGAAGATAACTGTATTTGGAGCCAGAGGAACTGATTAGAATACTAACCTGTGGGACCTTGAGCTAGTCACTTGTCCGTAAAAAAAGAGGGGTACATAAAATAACCTCCAAAGACCCTTCCTCCTCTCCCTTTCACCTTTGCTTCCTTGTTGCCTGTGCACCAAAGAGAAGATAGGATTATGCTTCAGATAAAAAAGATACACTTGGGGAAAGTGCCCATGGACTGAGCTTTCTTCTGCCCTTTTTTGAGTTCAGGTAGAAGAATTAGCATGTGGGCAGGGGCTGGTGTTTGTTTTATTCTTTGGCATGCTGAATGGTCTGAGAAGACACCAACCTGGTATTTAATGGCAACTTAGATGGCCCTGTGGATAGAGCTGCTATATACATGTTTATCCTCTTCCTGCAATAGGTTTTTCCCTTCATTATCCATGAAAGCATCCTTCTAATGCCTTACTGTGGTTTGGAGGTGACTTTGGGTTCTCAAAGACTGAACAAAGGGAGTATAATTAGTTAATCAATAAGTATTTGTTAAATACCTACTAGATGCCATACATTGTGTTAGGTGTTGAAGTAGTTTGAGTTTGGGTCCAGGGATGAAATGTATGTTAATCATGTAAGGACTGGCCTGGCTTATTTGAGAGATGCTCATTAGTAGGTTGACTGCAGGTGTTGAATTTTTTGATCACAGCAACCTTCATCTCCAAATCATAGATAGGTTGCAATCTATATCGGTTGAGAGATTACCAGCATTGGTGAAATCAAAGGCCAGCGATGTATTGTAGTGGACCTTACTTTCTCTCTGGGGTTCATCTTCCAAAAAGGTAACAAAGATTTACTAAGTGTCTACCATGTGTTAGACACCGTGATAAGTGCTTTACAAATATTATCTTATTTGATTCTCACAACTACCTTGTAAGATAAGAGCTGTTATAATCCCCGTTTTACAGTAGAGGAAACTAAAAAAGACAGATTAAGTGACTTGCTCAAGATCACACAGCCAGTAAGTATCTGAAGCTGAATTTAAACCCAAGTCTTCCTAACTCTAGACCCAGTGTTCTAACCACTGGATCGCCTAGCTGACTACGAACTAGAACTGAATTGACTTGAGCCTCTTCCCCAGTTGGATTAATTGAAAGGAGTGAGTTTAGCATAAAATTTTACCCATAGAAATTTAGAGTTTCTATATTAGAATCTGGTTTTGTTTTTCTGGCTGACACCTTCCCTAGAAACCCTGGGATCAGTCTTTACCCAGTGATATTTATCCAGCACCCACTGGATACACAACTCCTAGCCTGGACACTGGTCAATTCTCAGCTCTTGCTATGGAGGGCACTAGTATAATTAATCAAAGCCATTTGAAGATGATTTGCATTTGAATAGAAGAGGTTGTTTCTGATCTAGGAATGTGTAACTCCATTATTAGAATGGAACTGTGATCTCACTGATGGGAATATCCCCACTAGTGATATTGATTGTAATCATTCAGTATTTGCCCTTCTTCAATTGTATTCCACAGTGGACTCTTCCAATGTGCTGGGTTGGGGGGATAGTCTTCTTTGAATTTCATTGACTCATATGAATACCAACAGAATACGCAGATTATCATTGGCTCTCCCTTGTGTTATTTAAAAAAACCACCATTATTATTTATTGATTTTTAACATTCTTTCCTTTTTAAATTTTGAGGTCCAATTTTCTCTCTCTTTGCCCCTGAGGGGAAAAAACCCTCGATAGGATATCAATTATACATATGAAGTCATGCAAAAACATATTTCCATATTAGCCATATTTTTTAAAAGTAAGGAAAGTGAGAAAATTATACTTCAATTTGTGTTCAGAGTTCATCAGTTCTCTCCCTGGTGGTAAAGAACTTGAAAAAAAATTATGAGTCCTTTGGGATTGTTTTGGATCGTTGTATTGGTCAGAGTAGCCAAGTGTTTTACAGTTGTTCATCATTACATTATTGTTACTGTGCACATTGATCTTCTGATTCTTCTCATTTCACTTTCCATCAGTCCGTATAGGTCTTGTCATATTTTTATGAAAACCCTTGTCATTTTTCATAGTACAGTAGCACTCCATCACAATCATATGCCACAACTTGTTCAGTCATTCCCCAGTTGATGAATATCCCCTCAATTTCCAATTCTTTGCCACTACAGAAAGCCACTACAAATATTTTTGTATATAGTTCCTTTCTGCCACCCCTTTATCTCTTTAGGACACCAACCCTGAACTGGTATTGCTGAGTCAAAGAGTATGCACAGTTTTATAGCTCTATGGGTATAGTTCCAAATTGTTCTCTAGAATGGTTGGATCAGTTCACTACTCCACTAACAATTCATTAGCATCATACCTATTTTCCTCTTGTCCCCCAGTATTTGTTATTTCTGATAGGTGGGAGGTGTACCACAGAGTAGTTTTAATGTGCATTTTTTTAGTTGCTAGTGATTTAGGACATTTTTTCACATGATCATAGATAGCTTTGATTTCTTCTTTTGAAAACTATTTGTTCTTATCCTTTGACCATTTATCAATTGAGGAATGGCTCTCATTTTCATAAATTTTACTCAATTCTCTATATAGTTGAGAAATGAGGGCTTAATCAGAGAAACTTGCTGTAAAAATTTCTGATATTACATCATTTCTTATGCTACCATTTAGCAAAATGTAGTTTCCCTGATTATCTCTTTTAATTAGGTCTATTTTTGCTTTTGTTTTGTCTGAGATCATGATGACTACTCCTGCCTTTTTTACTTCATCTCAAACACAGTAGAATATTCTCCAGCCTTTTATTTTAACTCTGCATGTGTCTTTCTGTTTCAAGTGTATTTCTGATAAACAACATATACTTGGATTCTGCTTTTTAATCCATTCTATCTGCTTTCATTTTATGGGTGACACCATCCCTCTTCCATTCACAGTTATGATTACGATATATTTCCCTTCCCATTTTCTTTTGCTTCTTCTTCTCTCTGTTTTTACCTTTTCCCACCTCAAAAGCCTATTTTACTTCTAACTACTGTCTCTTTTAATCCATCCTCCCTTTTATTATCCCCACCGTGTTCTTTCATCCTCTTCCCCGCCTATTTTCCTATTGTGTAAGAATGATTTTGTTTTTTCTTTTTTTAACCCATACCTTCCATCTTAGAATCAATACTAAGTATTGGTTCCAAGGCAGAAGAGCAGTAAGGCCTAGACAATTGGAGTCAAGTTGCCCAGGGTCACATAGCTAGGAAGTATTTAAGGCCAAATTGGAACTTAGGGCTTCCTATCTCTAGGCCTGGCTTTCTATCCACTGATCCATCTAGCTTCCTCCTAAAATAGATCTCTGTACACAACTGAGTATGCGTATAGATCTTTGCCTCTTTGAACTGATTTCAGTGAGCAGTTCAAGCATTGACCACTGCATCTCCCATTTTCCCTCCTACAGTAAAATTGTTTCCTGTGAACTTCTTTTATGTGAGAGAAATTTCCCTATTTTACCTCTTTTTTCCTCCTTCTCCCAGTGCATCCCTTTTTCTCACTCTTTCATTGTTTTTGGAGATTATTCCAGCATAATTGAGTCACTCCCAAGCTCTCTTTCTATGTAAAGTTCTTTTAGCAGTCCTAATGATGATTAAAATGTTCTTAGGAGTTACAGAAATCATATTCCCATATAGGAATGTAAACAGATTAACCTTATTGAGTTCTTTATGATTTCTCTTTTGTGTTTACATTTTTATGCTTCTCTTGAGTCTTGCATTTGAATGTCATATTTTCTATTCAGTTCTTGTTTTTTCATCAGGAATGCTTGGAAATCCTCTGTTTAATTAAATATCCATTTCCCCCCAGAAGGATTCTACTCAGTCCAGCTGCATAGTTTATTCATGGTTGTCATCCTAGATTCTTTGCCTTCTGGAATGTCATATTCCAAGTTCTCCACTCCTTTAATATAGAAGCCACCAAGTTTTGTGTGATCCTGATTGTGGATCCATGATATTTGAATTGTTTCTTTTTGGTTGCTTCTAATATTTTCTCTTTGATCTGGGAGCTCTGTAGTTTGGCTATAATATCCCTGGGAGTTTTCAATTTCATATCCTAGGAGGTGATCACTGAATTCTTTCAATTTTTATTTTAGTTTCAGGATCTAAGAGATCAGGGTAGTTGTCCTTGTTGATTTCTTGAAATATTATATCTAGGCTTGTTTTTTGATCATGGCTTTCTGGTAATTTCTGGTAATGATTCTTAAATTGTCTCCCTTTGATCTTTTTTTCAGTCATTTTCTGATGTGCTATTTCACATTTTCTTTCTTTCTTTTTTTAAGTTTCTAGTTGCCCAATGCTAATATTTAAGAAATTATTTTCTTCAGTGAGTTTTTCTACCTTTTTTCCCATTTAGCCAATTCTGCTTTTCTTCAGTGGATTTTTGTGCCTTGTTTATCATTAGGTCAATTCTGTTTTTAAGGTATTATTTTATTCAATATTTTTTCATATCTCTTTTACCAACCTGTTAATTCTCTCTCTTTTTTTAAACCCTTGTACTTCGGTGTATTGTCTCATAGGTGGAAGATTGGTAAGGGTGGGCAATGGGGGTCAAGTGACTTGCCCAGGGTCACACAGCTGGGAAGTGGCTGAGGCCGGGTTTGAACCTAGGACCTCCTGTCTCTAGGCCTGACTCTCACTCCACTGAGCTACCCAGCTGCCCCCTTAATTCTCTTTTCACAATTTTCTTGCATTGTTCCAATTTCTATCCCAATTTTTCCTCTACCACTTATCTCTCTAACTTTCAGGAATTCTTGATTGTCTGTCCAATTAGAATTTTTCTTTTAGACTTTGGTTGTAGCTGTTCATATTACTGTCTTCTCTTGAGTTTGTATTCTGGTCTTCCCTGCACATTTACATTTATCTTCCACATCTGTGCTTATACTTGTCAATATATTCTTGGTACACCCATGCTGACTTCTAATAATTGCTACTTTCCTTTCTAAATGCTTAAATTAACTTTTTATTAGTATAGTCTAGATTTTTGCTAGCATTCAAAGCATATTTTTGAACGAATGGCCCATTTTCCCCAATTGGTATCGCTGGTCAACTATTCCTTCTAATCCACTCCATAATAACATAGCTTCACTTCCTAGAAAAATGACAAATATCAACCTAAATTAAATTATTTCTGTAGATGTACTTTTGACCTTCATTGAATGCCTGAAAGTCACAATTAAATATTTTTTGTGTAGATGGTTTCCTGCTAGATTGTTAATTACATAGGAGAATGAAATAAGGGATGACTTTGCTTTCTACTCTACTTAATATTAGTTAGAAATTGAAAATGAGATTTGGAGGTCACAGAATGTAGAATTTTGAAGTTGGAAGGATCACTGACAGTTGGACAACTTGAACTCATGAAGGGAAACTTTCTCCTGAGGCATTCTATTTATTTCTGGATGGCTGTGATGGTTAGGAAGTTTTTCCTTAGGCCTAACTAAATTTTGTTTTTCTGTAACTTCCACTTATTGGTCCTAGTTTTTCTCTCTGTTGCTAGGCAGAAAAAGTCTGAGCTTGACCTTCTGAACTTTTTCCCAATACAATCCTTTAAAAATTTGAAGATAGCTATAATTTCCTCCTTTCAATTTTTTCTCTAGACTTCATCCCCACAACAATCAACATAATAGGTATTTTCCATTCCCTTAATGTTGGGGAAAAATGGAAGTGAGATCAAATTAGGAGTTGTTTATTTAAGTACCTACAATGCATTTAGTTATTTTCTCAACAATGATGAAAATGCAAAGAAGCAATAGACATAAACTTTTTCTAAGGAGCTTATATAGAAATAGATGATAGAAAGAACTAGAAAATAACAAAAAAGATAGACATATTTAGAAAGTGAGCTAACTTCACCTATAAATCCTTTTGGAACAGGTTTTTTTCTTTAATAGTTTTTTAAATGGCTTGTTAAAATTCACTTTTTAAAACTGTTATTCCAGATCTATGTTTCTTATTTAATTTTTGTATTTTTATTTTGTAGGTTATTGCCCATTTCCTTCAAAATATTGGTTTTGTTATATAATGATATTCAGAAAACTCTGATGATTCTTTTTCTCTTTGTTGTGAATTCAGCTTGTTTACTTTTTATTGTGGTAATTTGATTTTATTCCTTTAAAAAGTAAAATCTTAGTGAAAAAACCTATCACAGCATATAAAAATTATTAACTATGATAAAGTGAAGTTTATATCAGGGATATAAGGATGATTCAATACAAGAACAGCAAAGAATATGATCATTAATATAAAAACAAAACCACATGTTTACATCAACAGATGCAGGAAAAACCTTTCAGAGAAGTATAGCATTTATTATTATCACAAATCCTAAAAATGTAGTGTAGAAAGACCATTTAAAATATGATTAAAATTGGGGCAGCTGGGTAGCTCAGTGGATTGAGAGCCAGGCCTAGAGACGGGAGGTCCTAGGTTCAAATCCAGCCTCAGACACTTCCCAGCTGGGTGACTCTGGGCAAGTCACTTGACCCCCATTGACCACCCTTACCACTCTTCCACCTAGGAGCCAATACACAGAAGTTAAGGGTTTAAAATAAAAAAAATATAAAAAAAACAACAAAAAAAATGATTAAAATTATATCTTTCAAGCCAAAATCAAGCTTTATTTCCCATGAAAAACACTAGAACGTTTTGCAATAAAGACAAGGGGAAAGCAAGGATGGCCAGTCTTCCCACTGTTATTTGACATAGTTCTAAAAATTTAAATGATAGCAAAAATACTAAGGAATGAAATTAAAGGCATACATATTGGCAAAGAGAAGACATAATTATTCCAAATTGTAGATGACATTTCTTACTTAGAAACCACTAGAGAATCATCAGAGAAACTAGTTGAAATAATAGCTCTTGTACAAAATAAATTCATTTGACCAACACCATTTCTAGACAATAGTAACAAGAACCTAGGTGGAAATGAGAGAGAAACTTAATGAAAAATGATTTAAAATGTATAAAATATTTGTGAATCAATCTGCCAAAACACACTCAAAGCATATAGACATGCAATTACAAAATACTCTTCCAGAAATAAAAGAATGCAAGTAATTGGAGGAGTATTTGTTATTCATCGTTGAGCTGTATCAATATGGTAAAAATGCTCATATTACCTAAGTTAATTAGTATTAAACCAAACTATTGACTAGTCAGAATACTAACAATTTATTTGAAGGAGCAAAAAGTCTGATATCCCAAGGGAAATAATGAAAGAAAAAGTGAGATTCAGTGGATTGAGAGCCAGGCCTAGAGACAAGAAGTCCTGGATTCAAACTTGGTCTCATATACTTCTTGTTGGTATGACTCTGGGCAAGTCATTTAACCCCCTTGTCTGACCCTTACCATTCTTCGGCCTTGGAACCAATGCACAGTCTTGGTTCAAAGATGGAAAGTAAGGTTTAAAAAAAAGAAAAAGAAAAAGTGAAACTGATAGAAGGGTGGTGGTCATTAAAGAACAATTCCATATTTCAAGCCATATTGTAAAGTAGTAATTATCAGAATTATTAGCACTAGTTAAAAAATAGAAACGTAGAGAAATCTTTGTTAAAATGCCTTAAATTTTTAGAAATTAATCAAGACATTCAAACTTATGTAAATAAAATTGCAGAATATTCTTTACAGGAATAAAGGAAGATTTAAATATCTGAAAATCTATTCATTGCTCATGGTTGTGCCACACCAATTTGATAAAAGTTGATATCTAAATAAATTAGTAGTCATGGTTTGACACCAACTAAACTAACAGATAAACAAAATGAGATAAAAAATTATTTGAGTGAATACAAAATCTATTACCCCAAGGAAAACTTTGGAAAAAAAAACTCAGACTAAAGGATAAGGAGAATAATACTTCCAGATTTCAAACTGAGTTGTGAAGCAATAATGATCCAAATTATTTGATATTGGTTAAGATACTGTGAAATAGACTAAAAATGATTTTGTTTAATCTAATTATTGTTTTTATTTATGTCTATATATTAATGTTTATTTAGTAAAATACAACTCCATTGGTGCATATAAGACCTTATAAAATCTAGGTTTTTCTGGGTGTCCAAAACAGATTAAAATTCAATTGACATTACTCCTTTGGGGAAAAATTCATTTGGGATTCGACATTTTTGGTGCTTGACCTGCCTTCTGGAATGAATTAATGACAAGTATCAAGGTAGCACTGTAAATAAGATCAAGAAGGCAGCTAGGCGAGGCAATGGATTGCCAGACTTAGAGTCAGGAGGACCTAGGTTCAAATTTGGCTTCAGACACTTCTTAGCTGTGTCATCCTGGTGTAAGAGGGAAAATTATGAGACTGGCTGCAAATTAATAATTTTATTAATCAAAAGTAATAGGGGAAAAAGATGGAAAAATAGGAGAGATATACAGGTTACTTTCCTTGCTGCCCCATTTAGCTTGATATTTTGTGGCTGCCATTGGGGCCCCCTCGCCACCCTCACAGGGAAATCCAGCCAACAACAAACATGGAAGAGAAGAGAGGGAAATCTGCTCTTGTCTCACTTTATCAAACTGTTTCTCCGCCCACTAACTCTCACACATCGCATCTCAGGAACCAACTGTGACTTTCTATTTTTTCTGGGCCACTCAAGGGGGTGACACAGGGGGCAGTGCAGGGGCCAGTGCAGGGGACATCCACCCTGTCCCCTGTCTCATGATCTCTTGACTCTATGGCTGCCTTTTTCTAGCTGCCATTCTACCATTGTGATCCAATTTGCTCAATGATTTCCTTCACACAATCCTCACCTCCAGCTCAAGTTCAGGCTCAGTCCAGGTAGTAGACAGTAGATGACTTCACCTGTGAGACCCCAGAAAGGGAGGGAGGGTAAATTTCCTTTGTACACTGGCCAAATCATTTAATCCTATTTGCCTCAGTTTCCTCATCTTTGAAATGAGTTGGAGAAGGAAATAGCATCCTACTCCAATATCTCTGCCAAGAAAACTCTAAATAGTGTTGTGAAGGCATGACTGAACAATACTGATGGTGTGTAATAAGACCAAGAGCCATTTCTCAATTAATACGTGGTCAAAGTAGAAGAACAAATAGGTTTTTAACCAATTCTCTTCTCAAAAGAAGATAAACAACCCAGTGTTTAGATGCATTGAATCTTTCCTATTGAGGAAGATGAAGTTGGTGGATCCCTTGAGTTCAGGAATTTTGAGCTTCGGCAGGTTAAAAGTGAGTTTTGCACCAATATAGTAATTCTTCTGGAATTGGGACACCATCAGAGTTCCAGAGGAGGAACCAACAGGCAAGTTGGAAATGGAGCTGATTAAAGCTTCTGTGCTGATTAGCAGTGAGGTTGGATTCCAGAGTGACTGTTGCATTTCTAGCCAGGGCACAATAGAGGGACTTATTAATTTTTTTTGAAAAATTTTATTTAATTAATTAATTTAGAATATTTTTCCATGGTTCCATGGTTCATGTTCTTTCCCTCCCCTCTAGCCCTTCACTCCACCCACAGCTGATGGTGCAATTCCACTGGATTTTACATGTGTCATTGATCAAGACCCATTTCCATATTATTGATAATTGTAGTAGAGTGATTGTTTGGAGTCTACATCCCTGATCATATCCCCATCAACCCATGTGTCCAAGCAGTTGTTTTTCTTCTGTATTTCTACTTCCACAGTTCTTTTTTTGGATGTGAATATTATTCTTTCTCATAAGTCTCTCAGAATTGTCCTGGATCATTGCATTGTTGCTAGTACAGAAGTCCATTACATTTGATTTTACCACAGTATATCAGTCTCTGTGTACAATGTTCTTCTGGCTCTGCTCCTTTCACTCTGCATCAATTCCGGGAGATCATTCCAGTTCACATGGAATTAGAGGGACTTATTTTAAAGAAATTAAAAAAAATTTTTTTAAAAAAGAATTGCAAACTCTTTATGACCATATAAAAGAATGTTCTAAAGCACTAATAAGAGAACCACAAATCAAAATAATTCCATGGTTTTACTTCAATCCTTTCAAATTGGAGAAGATGACAAAAAATAGTAGTAGTGTTTGAGAGCTTGTGAGAAGACTGGACTATAGTACAATGGTGTTTGACTTTGTGAATTGATCTAGTTATTCTGGAAAACACTTCGGAATTATGTAAAAAGTGATTCAAATGTCCCTACTTTTTAACTGAGAGATCCCACTGCTAGGCTTATACCCAAACAGCATAAGAACAGAAAGAAAGGTTCCATACAAAATGACATGTTCACTTATTGTTTGTTCGTTTCAGTCCTGTCCAACTTTTTGTGACCCCATTTGGGGTTTTCTTGGCAAATTTACTGGAGTGATTTACCATTTCCTTTTCCATCTCATTTTTTACAGATGAGGAAACTGAGGGAAATAGGGTTAAGTTACTTGCCCAGGGTCACATAGCCAGTAAATATTTGAAGCCAGGTTTAAACTCAAGAAGATTGAGTCTTCTTGATTTCAGGTCCCACACTCTATCCACTGTGCCACCTAGTGACCCTTTCAGTTGTTAGCTGCTCCCCACCATCCACTCCTATTATTTTATATATGTTCCGCATTGAGTTCTCTGGGTATCCATTATATGCCTCCACCTGCCTCTCTTTGAGCACAGCCTGTCTCACCTTTGGGATTGTATCTTCAGTACATGGCACAGTGCCTGGCAAATAGCTGGTGCTGAATTAATGCTTATTAATCAGGTTTATTCATCACACTTGTCTGGCCCTTATTCAGATATCAACTTGGGACATTTCTTTTGGTTATAGTCCTGACTTGGTACCATCAGGTCTTGATCACTTCTCTGGGCCTTAAGTTATCTTTCTGCAAAATGAGGGCTGGGTGGAGTGTGGACTAGATCCCATTGGAGCTTTAGGACTCAAAGTATCTTTTCTCAATGTCTTGATACTTGTCATTAATTCATTCCAGAAGGCAGGTTGAATACCAAAATGTGACTGAATGTTCTTTGAGCACAGGTCATGTTTTATAGGGCGTCCCAAAGTCTCTGTATAGTTTTAAGCTTGAGTAACTTAAAACTGCAATAAAATTTTTGGGACATCCTGTATTTACTTATTTTTGACTCCTGGTGCTATAGGTAGTAGGTACTCAATAAACATTTGTTGAATGATGGAATTATTGCCTTCTCCAAATCTCATGCCTGAAAATTTCTCTCACGAGCCCTTCTCTGCCTTTCCAAGGTTCTCTTTCAAAGCACAGCCTTAAATCCCCTTTCCCCATGAAGTCTTCCCTGACCCTTTCAGCATTCAGTGATCTCTCATTCTGAGTTCTCAGAGCATTTATTTATTTCCTGCCCCACTCATGTTGGCACTTATGTTGCCTTGTATAGGCTACTTGTCAGCACATTTGCATATGTCCCTCCATCTCCTCAACCTCCATTTCCTCCCAAGGAGACTGAAAACTCCTTGAGTGAAGGAACAGTGTCCTCATCTAGCCTCTTGTGTCTCTCCAAGGTCCTAGCACAGGGCTGGACACTTTAGATGCTCAGTTCCTTATTGAATTGAGTTCCTCTAAGCAATATCCCTTTCTTGGGTGGTATATGAAGTAGGAGCTGTTTGAAGGGGTTATCTGATTGTCCAGAATCCCTGACTGTGGGCAGGTGGGTTGGAAACAGGGAAAGAGAGGGAGGTGGAGATGAAGAAACCATGATCGCAGGACCCCAGCCTTGAGCTCAAAGGGGCTTTGGAAGTTATCTAATCCAACCTTGCCATTTTCTTTTCTTTAAAGAAACAAAACAATCCTTACCTTCTGTCTTAGAATCAATACCAAGTATCAATTCTAGTGCAAAAGAGCAGTAAGGGCTAGGCAGTTGGAGTTAAATGACTTGCCCAAGGACACACCCAAAGTATTTGATGTTAGATTTGAACTCAGGTCCTCCTGACTCTAGGCCTGGTACTCTTTCCACTGTGCTAGCTAACTGCCCCTAATCCCTTCATTTTCAGATGAGGAAACTGAGGCAGAGGGCAGTGAAGTCACTTGTCTGAATGTCACTTGGGTTAAGTGTCAGTAGTGGGATTTAAACCACAATTGTCTGATTCCAGAGTTAGCGTTTTCCCACTGTACCATGTTGCCATTACGATACAGTGTAAAGAATGCTGGATCTGGAGTTGGAACTTTAATTCAATTCTCACATCTGATACCTTGCTACAATGTGACCTGGATCAGACAAGGCAATGGACAAGAACAACCTTCCTTCTTCTGTAAAATGAGGGGAGTTGGACTAGATTCATTATGGTTCATCCCTTCTAGTTCTGAAAATGTTTTTATAATCCTATGACCTGGGTTCAAATTCCCACTCTGGCACATACTACCTATGTGACTTTGGACAATTTATTTACCTCCCTGACCCTCAGTTTCTTCATCTGTAAAATGAGGCAGTTGGACCTGGCTCCTTTTAGTTCCAATGCCAAATCTATAACCCTATAGGAGCAAATAGGTGGGTCAGGAGAGAGAGAGAGAGAGAGAGAGAGAGAGAGAGAGCCAGGACTGGAGATCCAGGGTTCAAATCTGGTCTCAGATACTTTTTAGCTGTGTGATCCTGGGCAAAGTCACTTAACCCCAACTGCCCAGCCTTTACTGCTTTTCTGCCTTGGAACCAATACTTAGAATTGATTCTAAGACAGAAGGTAAGGGTTTTAGGAAAAAATAAACTATAATCCTGTGCTTATATGGAAGTGCCCCAATGATTTTACCTTGCAGCTGTCCCTGCTCTTGGATGGGAGGCCCTTCTGTTGCCTGGGTGGCCTGGCTCATGCTGAGTCACTGTGTCTGCTGGCAGATGCTGGGCAAGTTGTTTTCCCTGTTAATTCTCATTTAAGGGGAGAAGAGTGTCTTTTTGTAGTCACTGTTGATCAGTCAGCTAAATTATGGGAATTGAGGATCTGGGGCAAAAGTTGCCCTTCCCACCAAGACCAGGGAGCCAACTATTTCCCTTAAAATTTAGTCTTAAGGTGGAGTCGGTGCCAGAAGGCAAAGATCCTCCTGAGAATGGAGTGGTGGAAAGAGTACTGGCATTGGAGTCAAAAGTTGAAATCTTGGCTTTTCCTTTTATTCCTAGTATGATATTGGGCAAGGCTACTGAAGCCTTGTTTTCTCTGTAAAATAGGGGAAAATATTCTTCTACCTTTAAAGTGAGATCAGAAATGAGACTGGATATAAGTATTTTGGATTTCCCGGGGGGAGAAGTATGTATGGAATGGAATCTATTGGTGAAAGCAATGACTACAGATAGCAAATGTCAGTCAAGATGGTGTCTCTAACTCAAGTTCTTAGGTAGTTGCCCTGGTCATTGACAGGCCAATTGCTTAAAGATCATAGGCACTAACATAGGGGAACTTCAAAAACCAAGTAAGTGGTGTCCCCTTTAACATACTTTGGGGATCTATTCACATATTCCACTAAGGGACCCATTGTGTGAAACTCTGGGTTTAGGATTACGAGGAATAGATTAGGCAAAGGTGGAGGAGTGTTGATTATTATGAAGGCAGAATCATGTGGGGAAATCTAGGAACCCCAAGGGGAGAGGAAGCATGGTCTAAAGTCTTTGAGTAAAGATCTCTGGAAGGAAGGACCAGATGTTACATTGTGCTGGAGGCAGATTACAGCCCACCTGGACTGAAAAGGGAAATCCAGTTTAGTGAATAGATTTTAAGCCTGGCACGAAAGAATGATAATTAATTTGACTTCTGCTAGAGCCAAAGGCAGAAGAACTACTAATGAAAAAAAATGAGTTTCTGATTTCATCCATATAGGAAACTCTTGGTGAGGGGATTCTCTTCATCAATGCCAATGAATAACTATTTTCTGATTTACAGTCTCAGAGTATTAGTTTTCCCCAATGATTATTGCATTATTCCAAAGATGAGATGACAAGGGAAACTATTGTTTTAGCCCAGATCCTAAGCCAAAGGGGAGCTGTTGACAGAAGCTGAATTTGTAGAAATTTTGGAGGGGCATTCCCTCTCTATTTAGAAGTTGAGAAGCCAGGAAAACTCTGAATATTGCACCCTACATTCGGGGAGAAAATATTTCAGAGGGCTCAGAATCTGTTAAGAATCTGTCAACTGAGCACTTCCTAGCTGTGTGACCCTGGGCAAGTCACTTAACCTTGTTTGCCTAGCCCTTGCCCTTCTGTCTTAGAGTTGTTACTAGGACAGAAGGTAAGAGTTTTATAAGAAAGAGGTGACTAGGTGGCTCAGTGGATAGAGATGGGAGGTCCTGGGTTCAAATATGGTCTTTGACACTTCCTAGCTCTGTGAACCTGGGCAAATCATTTAACTTCCATTGTTTAATTCTTAGCACTCTTCTGCCTTGGAACCAGCTCTTAGTATTGATTCTAAGATGGAACATCAGATATTTTTTTTAAAGAACCTATTGCCTAAAATTCCGTTGGGTAAATTATCCCAGATTGGATGGACTAATTTGAAAAATAGAAGGAATTCCAAAGAGGAGAGAAAGGGATCATTTTCTAGAGATTCATACACTCAATGATCACATTAGATTTTTTTAAAATACCAAGTACAGAAAATGAATAAAATAACACCTGGATATGAGAGCATAGTGTAGACACATAAGAAAAACATAGGAAGTATCAAAGTTCAGAGGCATGGGGAGGAGAGCAAACAGGTTTTTTATTTTATTTTATTTTATTTTTTAATTAAGACATACAAGGGAAAAAAAAAAGATCAGGGAAGGGGGAAGCCCAATGAATAGGAAGAATGAGGCAGTAATCTTGCCCAATACCGAGAGGGTAGAACTATTCAGTTCTTAATTTGGATCTGTTTTCTATGGCAAATAAGGAGTGGAAACCCAAAAGAAGTAAGGAGATAATTCTTGGCTGCTCTTGATGAGTTCAAGTCTCCAGGCCCAGACGAACGATTTCTTGTATATTAAAAGAACTGACAGTTGGAATTGCTGAGTCACTGTCAATGATATTTCAAAGATTAACATGAGAGGTGACATAGGGCAGACGTCCAGATTTTCAAGAAGTGAAGAGTTCAGTCTGCAAACTCTAGAACTTTAACTATAGAGCTTGACTGTGATTGCTGGCAAAATGTTAGAATGCTTCATTGAAAGGATAGTTATTGAAGAAAATTTCGTGGTGATTATAAAGAGTCAGCTTGAGTTCCTCGAGGTCAAGTCCTGCCAGACTAGACTCATTTCAGTTTTTGACAGGGTTACTAGATTGGTAGGTCAGGAGAGTTTGGATTTGGGAGAAGATTTTGATGAAGTTTGTCACTCTGTTCTTCTAGCTAAAATGAGATATGTGGATTAGAAGAGAAGATAGTGAGGTGAATTTGGAAATGATTGTGAATGATTAGACTCAAAGAATAGTTATTAATGGGTTAGGATCACTATGGAGGGAGGCCTCTAGTTTATTGCCTGAAGGGCAAGAGAAGACTTAGTAGAGAAGTTATAAACTTCTTAGATGCAGAGAAGGCTTCTTTGCTGTCTGTCTACCCCAAGTGTCTTATGTTGTACCTGGCACATAGTAAGTGGGGCTGGGTCATATGATGGATAGAGCACTGAGCCTGGAATCAGGAAGACCTGAGCTAAAATCCCCTTTTGGACAGGTACTAGCTGTGCGACCCTAGACAAGTTACTTAACTTCTCGTCTGCTTCAGTCTCCTCATTTTTGAAATAGGGATTATAATAGCATCTTCCTCCCAGGGTTATCAGCTAAAATTATATTTGATAAATATTAAACACAGTGTCTGATAGGTAGTAGTAAGGGCTAGATAAATGCAAGTTACTATTACTAAATATTTGTAGATTGATAAATAGTGATTTCCTGGTGCAGCTAGGTGGCTTGTGGATTGAGAGACAGGTCTAGAGATGGAAGGTCCTGGTTTCAAATCCAACATTTTCTAGCTGTGTGACCCTGGGAGAGTCACTTAACCTCCATTGCCTAGCCTTTACCACTCTTTTGCCTTCTAACACAGTATTGATTCTAAGATGAAAGCTAAGAGTTTTAAAAAAAAAACTCTTAGGGATATCATGTGGAGGAGGCATGAGACTTTTTCTGCTTGTTCTGGGAGGGCAGAACCCTGGGAGCAGTGGGTGGAATATCAGAGAAGTGCCTTTAGGCTCTCTGTCAGGAAAAGCTCATAGCAATTAGAGTTGTCCCAAAGCACATCATATTTGCAAAGCTCTTAGTACAGTGCTGAGAACATAGTGGATTGTTGCACCCTCTCTTGTGGTCTTCAGGTGAAGGCTGGATGACATCCCTGTTGGGGATGTTACTGAGAAGAATCTTGTTCAGATCTGGTTTGGACGAGGTAGCCTATGCTGATTTAATGATGATTTAAGTATTGCTTTAAGGTTTGCAAAGCTTTTTACAATTATAAGCTCATTTGATTCTTACAGCAACCTTGGGAAATCAGTGCTATTATAATCCCAATTTTACAGAGGATGAAACTGAGGCAGAAGATGAAGGGGAAGTGACTTGCTCAGGGTCTCACAGTAAGTGGGACTCAAACTTGGTTCTTCCTACCTTCAGGCTCAGTGTTATATCCCTATTTTGGATATCTTGAAAGAGCTGCTGACTCAGAATTTGGAAGAGACAGGCCATACAATCATAGATTTAGAGCCAGAAGAGATTTTAGAGATGATCTCAACCTCCTCATTTTACAGATGGGGAATTTACAGATGAGGAATTGACAGTGTGGTCAAGCCTATGGACCCCATCTCTCAATGATATCTTTAAATGTATAAAATAAAATACAGAGTTTTACAAAGGAAGCCAAGGGTTAGTGAAAATAAAACTAATTTCTTTTTCTCAATCCAAGTGCTTGGAGAGAGATTCTGGTGAAAAGAATCCCAATGCAAAAATGAGAACTGTCTCCAAGTCAATTGCTTGGAAATTAATGAGAATTTCTGAAATATCTGAGCTAAAATGGTAGAAGAACATAGGACAACAAAGGTAGCAAGCACCTCATCCTGTCCCCCACATTAAAAAAAACCTGAATCTTCTGTCTTAGACCAAAGACAAAAGAATGGCAAGGGCTATGCAGTTAGGGGTTAAGTGACTTGCCCAGGGTCTCAGAGCTAGGAAAGGTTTGAGGTCAGATTTGAACCTAGGACCTCCTGGCTCCAGGTCTGACTCTCTATCCACTGAACCACCTAGCTCCCATTCCTCCCTGCAATGGTTTTGATTCCTTCTGCTGATTCACTGTAGTTTGGATATTAGGAGAATAAAGGCTGGTGGCATTTATTAAAAGCTGTTCTAAAGTGCTTCAGTTTCTGATCACTGTCACTGATCAGATTTTGAGCCATAGTTCTGTCTGTGATAATACTCTGCTTTCAGGAGAATTTATTTGCTGGATTCTCTGGCATATTGGGCAAGGTAACAAGAAGGATTTATTAAGTATTTATTATGTAGCAGGCAGGGGATCTATTCTCAAAGAATTGATAGTTTAGAGTCTCTCTTTTTGTTTCTATTTGTATCCTCATTGCTCAGCACAGGATCTGGTTTGTAGAAGTCTTTTAATAAATGCTAGTTGCCTTCCTTTGCTTTGCCTGTTTGGGGAAAGAATATATTAAAAGTTAGGTAACAGGGTCACTCGGGTAGTGTGGGACCCACAGTAGCACACTGGTTAGAACACCAGGCTTGGAATCAAAAGGACGTGGGTTAGATACTCTTCTGTTTTAGTATTTGCTACTAAGATACAAGGCAAGAGTTAAAAAAAAAGTTAGGTAACAAACAAGAGTTAGCAATCTGTTTATGAAAGACAGCTATCAGGTCATTCTCATTAGTTATTCAGTAGGTGCTAAAATTTCTGTATGCTTACTTAATCTAAATTGATCTCCATTAATGGCTGAACAAATTGTGATATAAGATGGTGAGAGAATACTATTGTGCTAGAAGGAATGAGAACCAGATGAGTTCTTAAAGAACTAGAAAGACCTCCATGAACTGATGCAGAGTGAAATAAGCAGAACCAGGAGAGCATTATACACAGTAATAACAATACTGTGGGACAATCAAATGTAATAGGCTTTGTTGCTAATAGCAATGCAATGATCCAGGACAATTCTAAGGGACTTATGAAAAAGAATGCTTATCCACTTTCAGAGAAACAACTGTGAGAATAGAAACCTAGAAGAAAACATATGATTTATCATTTTTATATGGGTATATGATTTGAGGTTTTGGTTTTAAAAGACTACCCTATTACAAAAATGAATAATATGGAAATAGACTTTGAGTGGTAATACAGGTATAACCCAGTGGAATTGCTTGTCAACTCTAGGAGGGAAGAGGAGAGGGAGACAACATGAATCATGTAACCATGGTAAAAAACAAAAAAAAACTACTCTGGGATAACCAGGGCTAAAAAATAAAATTGATTCCCATTTAGGCTTCTTTTGGAAATCTCATTTCTATAGAAGTATATGGAAGAAACAGACTGCATGTTCACCTCCATGTATACCTTGGGTGCTTTTGTTCTTAACTCATTCTTATCATCCTTTGTTGCTGCTGAGGGGTTCAGTTTTCCCCCCAACAATCCTCAGCTATGTGTAATTATCATAGGGATTGCAACACACTCTTCAGAGGGATTGCATAATTATCATAGGAATTGTATAATTGTCACAAAACTAAAAAATCTTTTAAGAAAGAAACATTTTAGGAAAAGGATCTTGATAACTCTTCGAATATAGATGAATTGTTTGAAAAAGGCACCATGAAGATGCCTGCAGAAACTTCACACTGCACTGAAAGATCCAGAATGAACTTTGGGTTGTAGTGAAATTGAACTATGAGGGTTGTAACACATTTATTTTGTATGTATACTCTTATGCCGAAGGGTATGCTCCCTAATTGGCTTTTTGTCAATGCACCTAGGAATAATTGGTTTTGTTCTCTTTCCCTTTTATTCCCAAATTATTGTCATTTATAAGTTGGTTATGTTTATAAGATCCATTGAGGAGACTAGTCTTCCAAAGAATCTCAGGGGGGATTGTGTAATTAGAATCTGTTATGCTAAAAACTACAATCCCCACCAAAAATACAATTCCCAGGACCCCACTCACTTCCTGTTGTCATGTGCTGATGTAGACAGGATATAAATTGGGTGGAGGTCCATCTCTTGGGCTCTCTTTTTCCTTCCTATTGGTGGCTTTGGTGGAGCAGGCATTTTGAGTAGATAGAAAAACTTAGTCACATGGTTCTATTTTGTCAAATAATAAACTTTATAAAAATATAATACTTCAAATATTATACATTAATTTTAAATTTATAGCTAGAAGTTCACCATTGTACACTCTGTAATTAAAAATGATATTTTAATAATATATCATACTTACCGTTATCTACATATTGTATATGTATATTGTGAAAATAGATAATGGAGGCACCAGGGATGTTACAATAAATCTAAATAGTTGTGGGTACACACACTGGGTTGTAGGAGAGACTGGACCAGGATAGGGAGATCAGAGTTTACTGGATTAACACAGGAATGGCAGTTGGTCTTAACTGTCACCCAGCTTTCCCTAAGCCAGAGTCTAGAAACCAGCAGGCAAAGTAAAAGGTTTTAACAGGTTTAATTATGTTTAATTAAAAGGTGGGAAAGGGATTTCTATACTTAAAATCTAAAGGGCAAAACCACAGGGCAAGGGGAGGACTTCTCTACTCTAATCTTAGTGATCTAAGCAGACAGGGCCAAAGGAGCAGTAACGGAGTCTCTGGGAGGCTGCATCAAACCTGGTTCCTGCCAGGCTTGACCAGCACAGCTAAGGGCTGAGGGTGGCTTTGGGGTTTCTCACAGTAATCCACAGATGATCTCAGGATGTCAAAAGCCAAAGTGGTCCAAGGTACCCAAGCAGAGAGGATGTGCTTGAGATGCTGTCCACCAGATCCCAAACTCCTCCTCCACCTGGTGCTGCTCTGTAGTTCTTGTCCTCTTGTTAGAAACCACCACCACTCAGGATCCCAGGGAAATCAGGATGCAGGCTGAGATCTCCCAGGCCTAGCAACCGTTTGTGCCAACCCCTAATGGAGTCTCTCTCAGAGCACGAGCCCCTTCCTGCTCCTTCATTCCATCTTGGAATGCTCCAGCTCCAGCCCGTCCTGCTAAGTACATCCTTAATACTTAATTAATTACTACCTAATCTTCCTCACAATAGTTCCCTCCTTTGCACAAAGCCAAAATTAACAAAATTTTGGTATTTGTGCACTACAAACTAAACTAAAATTCTAACCCAAAATAACAAACAACCTACACTAACTCTATTCTATCTAACTCTATCCTACTCTACCCTACACTAGGGATTTCAACAAGGAAAAATAAAAGGATAATACATTGAACAGTTACATAGTTCAAAGCATAAAGCAACAAGTAACAATGCAAAATTTCCAACAAAATCAACAGCAAATATGAAATATCAACACAAAGTCAAAACAAGCATCAGACATAACTCCTATTCTAATACAGAAATATCCTACCAACTAATAAATGCAAACAATTTTGGAAAATACATTTAAACACAACATTGCATAAGTCTTTACATCAAAATTACAACAAAACATCAAACTCCCTTACGCAAATTACATTTGAATGTTTACAACTCAATTATATCAGAGTATTCACAGAATTTACATTTATACACATACATACAATATATACATGTATGATATACATATATACATGTATGTACACATAAAATACATATCAAATATACATCTATACACCCTTTACATATATACAATACTTATCCTATAATACAATTTACAATATACACATACTATTTACACAACTATTTACATTATTTGTGATATGCGATCTATAATATGTTATATGTTCTTCATGTAATGCAATTTTGTTATGTTTGTTGTATCTGCACTGTAATGTACATTAGTACCTTATCTTATCCCCTAATCTAATCTAATATTATATCTATTTCGCTAAACCATTCTAAACTATCCCTATGATATTGGTATATTAGTCTAGCTACATCTACCTAAACAACTAGGTAATCTTTGTTAGTAACTATCCTTTGTTAGTACTTACTTATACTATAGCTAAGTCTAATTTTGTTAGTATTTATACATTGTTTCATTCCATAAGGAACACAATGTATCCTAACATGTTTGTGTCGTGTGTATCTGATTTGTTATGTTGTTCCTTTGCTATATTGTGTAGTAACATGTTACTGATGGATGCGTGATACCCACCAGAACTCCAGATCTCCGGCAGATCTCCTTTCTTCTTATGATGTTCCATTCCTCTAGGAAATCCTCTCCTCTCCTCTCCAGTTTTCCTCTTCTCCTCCTCTCCATTGAAGGTCTTGATAGTTATATGTGCAATGTTGGATGCATATGAGTATGTAGTGATACTATATACATTACCCAAAATACTTCCAAACCATTTAATCCAAATTGTTCATGATTAATCCTCTTCTTTAAGAAAATCCTTGAAAATGAAATTTTATCAGTTCAATTCATAAGTTCATCAGTCTTAATACAAAGTCCATAAATCCTGAATCCCGAATCTTCTTCATCCATGTCCTCTTCCATCCGAATGTCCTCTTCTGCTGGAATGGCCCTCTCATTACTGAACTTTCTGACTGCAGACTCTAATTGACTGAGGATCTCAAATTACACAATATCATCTTCTTCTTCTTCTTCTTCTTCTTCTTCTTCTTCTTCTTCTTCTTCTTCTTCTTCTTCTTCTTCTTCTTCTTCTTCTTCTTCTTCTTTCTTCTTCTTCTTCTCCTTCTCCTTCTCCTTCTCCTTCTCTTTCTCCTTCTTCTCCTCCTCCTCCTTCTCCTCCTCCTCCTCCTCCTCCTCTTTCTTCTTCCTCTTTCTATTCCTCTTCCTCTTCCTATCTTCTTCTTCATTATTAATAATCTCTATTTATCTTCCTCACAATATACATTCAATACATTCAATATACATTCAATATATTATAAATTCAATCAATTTGTGTCCTATATATATTTATATTACATATATAAATATACACACAAATATACATATACACACATATAGATTTCTTAAAAGCTTACAGAGACAGTGCATTTATTATTATCATCCCTATGAAACAAATGAGGAAAATGTGGCTTAGAGATGGCAAATCATTTTCCCAAGGATATATAGATAGTAAGTGGAGGAGCCTTGATTGGAATCCAGAAGTCTCTGATCCTGAGGAGTAGAATTGGCTATAGGAGAGGAGTGGTTTTCAGGTTTCCTGTGATGGTTCTATGTTCTGCTGACCACTTCCTTGAGATACTAGCTGTTGATAATTCTCCTTTTCCTAGTTGCTCAGATTTTCCAGGAAAGGTTGTTATGGCAGAAGAATTGGTAATAGTCTCACCTTCTCACTCATATCTACCCCAGAAATTGAATATGTCGCCAAGCTTTGCCATTTCTAAATTCATAATATTTCTTATATTTTATTCCTTCTCTGCAGTCATATAGATGCCACTTCATTTCAGGCTGTCATTACCTCACATTTGGATTATTTTAATGGCCTTCTGGTTGGTCTACTTCCCTCAGGTTTCTCCTTATCTCAGTTGCTCCTCCACTCTGCTGCCAGAACGGCTTTCCCAAAGTTCAGCGCTAAGCAAACTGTGTAATGTGTAAGCCCTTTCTTTTTAGGGGGCCCATGCTTTTATACCTTTTAGCATAAGACTGGCCCTGTCTCCTATTTTCTTTTTCATAACCCTTGCCTTCTGTCTTAGAATTAATACTGTGTTTTGGTTCCAAGGTATAAGAGTAGTAAGGACTAGGCAACAGGGATTAAGTGACTTGCCCAGGTTCCCAGAGCTAGGAAGTATCTGAGCCCAAATTCGAACCCAGGACTTCTCATCTCCAGGCCTGGCTTTCAATCCAGTGAGCCACCTAAGCTGCCTCTCTCCCATTTTCTTCTAAATTTGATCTAGTTAACTTCAAGTGTTACTCTGGGAGGAATGCTCTGGTGGAAATGCATTGGATTGTGAATTTTGTGAGTGAGTTAATTCAGCATCTTGATTTGAACTGATTAGGGTAGACACGTTCACTTTTCTCCAATATAGTATGCATCTATTAACATAGCTTGAGACCACATTAACCTTCTAGACTACAATGTTCTACTGTTATTTGTATTGACTTTATTATTTATTGAGATCTCCATGTCTTTTCCATACGAGTTGCTTTTTTGCCACAATTCATCTTATACTTGTATGACTGATTTTTTGAATCCCAAGAATAGCACTTTACATTTATCCCTCAAGTTTCATCTTACTTGATTTAACCCATTTTCCTAATTGCTGAGATATTTTGGGTTTTTGTCTCCATCATCTGTGTGGTAACTGTCTTTCTTTTCCTGGTGGTGGTGATACCTTTCCTTCAGGATGGCTTATAGGAAAAATTCTGAGATCACTAAAATTTCATTATTCCAAGTTTTTGCTTTTTGTTCTGTCTTTCCTATGCCCTTTGGTTTCCTCCTTCCTCTCTACTGTGGTAGTGTTATCTCCCTTCTTCAGCATCTCTGGGAAGAATTTGATAAGCTTATTTATACTGAAATGAAACTGACTGATGAGTTAATGCAATGTCTTAGTTTATGTAGAAGGAATGGTTACATTTTTGTAGGAACTGAAGTTTTAAGCCAAAGAAATAAAGTGCCAGTGGTGTGCTTTTCATCATCAGGGCACACATGCTCCAGGGAGGCATTTCTTTTAGGGAAGAGGAGTCTTACTGGTGTCTCTGCCATAGGCAAATGTACCTGCTTACACATAGTGACACAGATTATAAAATATGGATGTATATTCCTTCTTTTTTTGAAACCCTTACTGTCTTTCTTAGATTCAATACTGTGTATTAGTTCCAAGACATAAGGGTGGCAAGGGCTAGGCAATGGGAGTTAAATGACTTGTCCAGGGTCATAAAGCATGTGTTCTTTCAATGGAGCAAGCCTAAATCTGTCTGGTCTAGGAATCTACCATCATGCTTTGAATCAGGAGGATTCTGCAGATGATCTGTGGAGAACCCTGTTAGATGTCCCAGTCTGTGATTTTGGGTTACCTAAAAGAATCCTCTGTACTTCATGAAGGCAGAAACCAAACATCTTCTCAGAGAGAAGCTTCTGGTTGTTTCTTTTGTTTCTAAGAAAGATTTATTCTATTGATCAGAGTTAGGAAGGCTGATTTTTTTCAGTGTGTGCTAGTTAATGGGATCTGAGTCTCTCCATTGTAGAAAAGTCTGTGTTGTTCATCAATGTGAAAAATTGCACCTGCAACCCATTCTTTTTGGTCACAGAGGTGGATTTCCCCATTCAGTTCCAGATGTGGTCTCTGGCAGAGTCACTGCTGCATAGCTGGTTAAGAGAGTAAGAATGAATGATGTGATAAAAAGAATACTGCAAGGGAAAACAGAAGACCTAGGATCTATTCTCCATTTTCCTGCCCTCTCCAGCTAGCTGTGTGTCCTTGGGCAACTCACTTAAACTCAGTTGTCTCATCTGTAAAAGAGGGATAATAACAACTTCCAGTTTTGAAGTGACACTGAATCTGATGTCCTCTTGGCTCTAGCTACTCTGATTCCATGTCACTCTGGGAACTTTCTTTTGGGCATGGTGTCAGACCGGAATGCAACCCCTAATTCCCTGCACTTAATCAAAAACCATGCTGAATCTGGAGCCTGGAAAACTGAGTGGGAATTCTGCATTTGCTATTTACCACCTGTGTGATCTGGGAAAACAATTTTCCATCTTTAGGCCTCATTTTCCTCAAAGGGTTATGTAGTGGAAAGAGTGATAGCTTGGAATCAGAGGACTTAGATTCAAGTGCTAACTTTGACATGATTACCTGTGGACCCTGGGCCTCAGTTTCCTCATCTTTGAAACAAGAGGTTGAACTCTAGAGGATGTCTAAGGTGTTTTTTTTTTTATCAGTTTTAAATATAATGAAATTGAGCCCTAAGCCCACATCTTGTTAGCTGAAAGAGGTAAGCTTGGAAGAGGAGAGGCAAGATGTATATGATGGATGAGGAATCTGTCCAGAAACCATTCAGTCTGATGTCTTTCCCTCCATCCCTGAATCTGGCTCAGCAAGCTGGGTAACCAGATATCACAGGAAGTCTCTCGGTCCCCAGATGCTAAGGGGAGAGGCTGCCTACAGGTTTGGGGGCTGTCAAGCTTCGGCTGCTATGATGGCATGGGCTGAAAGCTGCTCTCCCAGCTGGTCACCAGAGGGCACAGGAGAGTAATGCAGACCTCCATCAACTTGCCAGGTCAGGCCTGAGAGACCAGCCAGTCTGTTGGGGAATAAGTGAGAGTCACTTTGTTTTCCTTTGCACTGGCCCACATCGACATTATAGTGAATTATTAAATCCTGCCCAACCTATGCCAAGACCTTGTGTGTGGTGTTTGGGAGACAAGCTTTTAGACATCTTGACATTTATCTTTCACCTTAACTCTCAACCCCTTCCCTCCCCTCCTTCTTCTGCCATAGAACCAACCTGATAGGATTAGAAGATTTAGAGATGGAGATAATTCTTGGTAGCATACTTTGAAGGGCAACTGGTCAAACCCTCTTATCTTACAAATGAAGAAACTGAGGTCTAGAGAGATTAAATGATTTTATTATAAGCTTATAAATCATAAGATCATATATCTAGACTTGGAAGGGAGTTTTGAGTCCATCTATTCTAACTCTTCATTTTACTGATGAGAAAACTAAAGGCTAGAGAAGTTAAGCAAATTTATTGCAGGCTCATAAAAGATAGATGGAAGATCTATCCTGTATGGGACTTTAGGAGCTATCTAATCCATCTTCTCATTTTGCAGATGAGGAAACTGAGGCCTAGAGGCATTAAATTACTCGCAAGAAGTCACATGGGAAGTAGATAAAAGAGGCAAATCTTGAATTCAGGGTTCTTTCTATTGACATGCTATCTTTTTTTTTTTTTTTAAACCCTTACCTTCCCTCTTGGAGTCAATACTGTGTATTGGCTCCAAGACAGAAGAGTGGTAAGGATGGGCAATGGGGGTCAAGTGACTTGCCCAGGATCACCCAGCTAGGAAGTGGCTGAGGTCAGATTTGAACCTAGGACCTTCCGTATCTAGGCCTGGCTCTCAATCCATTGAGCCACCCAGCTGCCCATGTCTTTCTATTGACATGCTGTCTTAATTATGTCAAATTCCTTAAGCTGGGTTCTCAGTTGGATTGAGGACGTTAGAGCTGGGAGTGAACTTGGCAGCAGTCTAGACCAGCTTTTTTATTTTACAGAGGAATAAATTGAGGTTCAGAGGGGAAATGACTTGTCTGATAAAGGTCACAGAAATAGGTTGGTTTCATAGCCAGGAATTTGCTCTAGTTTAGCACTCTTACTGTTTTTAACCTAAATGTCTCTTTGACTACTTTTAAGCCCAGGCTTTTATCGTTCCTTTATCTTGGACCTGAGATGAGGTTTTGGTTATGGTGTAAAATTGCTAAGGGCAAGAATAACTGGGAAATTCAGGGCAAAGTATTTAAATACCCTTGCCACCTTCTTAACAGTGTTGTGTTCAGTCCTAAACCTGGTAGATTTGTTGTTTTCTAAAGGGTTGTCATCAGAGCAGTGTTTGGAAGGGAGATGTTTACATGCCTTCTTGCTTGGAGTATAAAAAATGCCTAGTTTACTGTTTAAGGAAGACAAGAGTGGGAGTTCATGGTAAATGGGTTTACCTGTATTTCAGTATTATGAGTCACGTGTAAGAATGAAGCCTGCCTTTCTCTGGCTGGACATAGGAAAGATCCCTTAAAATACTCCTTTATGTTCCTGTGTACTTTGGGAGTGCTCAAAATAGCAAAAATTTATTTTATTTATATATATATAATTTTTGATGTATTACATATTTTATTGTTATTATATCATATATTGAATATACTAATAAATTTAATATATTAGTAAACCCATGTTTATTAATATATGATATACATAATTTATAAATTTATATGAACAGGAATTATAAATTTAAATGGTTTTGTATAAATAAAACCAATGCAACAAAGATTGGAAGGAAAACAACAAATTTGGAAAGAATCTATAGCAAATACCTTTGACAAAAGTTTCATTTCTCAAATATATGGAGAACTGAGTCAAATTTACAAGAATACAAGCAAAAATGATCACAGGATATGAAGAGACAGTTCTCAGAGGAAGAAATTAAAACTGTCCCTAGTCATATGAAAAAATGCTCCAAATCACTATTGAATAGAGAAATGCAAAATAAAACAACATTGAGATATCACTTCACACCTATCAGATTGTCCAATATGACCAAAAAGGAAAATGATAAATGCTGGAGGGGATGTAGGAAAATTGGGACACTAATAACACTGTTGGTGGAACTGTGAACTGATATCACCTTTCTAGAGAGCAATAAAGAACCAGGTTCAAAGGGCCACAAAACTATACATACCCTTCGACCCAGCAATACTACTACTGAGTCTGTATCTCAAACAGATCAGAGATAAGGGGAAAGAACCCATCTGTACCAAAATATTTTTAGCAGTTTTTTTTGTAGTGGAAAAGAATTGGAAACTGAGTTGTCAATCTCTTGGGGAATGACTAGACAAGTTGTGGTATATGATTGTAATGCAATACTATTGAGTCATAAGGAATGATGATTAGAATAAGTTCAGAAAAAACTGGAAAGACTTATGTGAACTGATGGAAGGTGAAGTGAACAGAACCAGGAGAACAATGTACATAGTAACAGAAACATTATACAATGATCAATTGTGAAGGATTAAACCATTATTAGCAAAGCAAGTCTCCAAGATAACCATAAAGGACTCACAATGAAAATGCTATCCACAGCCAAAGAAGGAGCTGTTGGAATCTGAGTGCTGAAGCATGCATGCCATTTTCTATTATATTTCCTTCATTACATTTCTTTTATATGTGTGATGTGTCTTCCATCATGGTATGAGCATTATGGAAATATGTATTATATGAAAGTACAGGTACAACCTGTATCACACTTTTCACTGCCTCAGGATGTGGGAAGGAGAGAGAGGAAGAAAATATAAATTAAATGTCAAAAACAATTGTGAAAAAGGGTTTGTCCATGTAACAGGAAAAAATAAAAATAATAAAAATTAAAAAGGATATTAGTATCCTAGAAGAAATAGGCTGGAAGTTCTTAAATTGGGGTCTATGAAATTATTTGTTAAAGACTGCTTTAATAACTATGTCTCACTATAATTAGTTTCCTTTGTAATTTTAGGTATTTTATGCATTTAAAAATAGAGAAAGGGTCTGAGAAAGCATCTACAGACTTCATTTGATTGCCAAAGGGGTCTATGCACAAAGACAGGTTAAGATTCCCATCTCTAGGTGAATGGATTGGAAAAACATTTATTAAACTCTTACTATGTACTAAAACATGACTACAAATAGAAAAATGAGACAGTCCTTGTCAAGGGGCTTACATTCTAATTGGGAAGACTTTATGTATAGGAGCATTCAGCTACAAAGTAGATGTAAATGCCTAGGGGTCTTTGGGTTTTAAGGCTGAGGGATTCTTAGGGTATGCTGTTGAGAAGAGGATATACTGGCATTTGTCTTGGTGGGTGGGATTCAAGCTGGAGTTTTTGGAGGCAATAAAAGATCCTGTATTGTCTGAGAGAATCTTTCCACAGGAAACCTGGGATAGTTTTAGGATAAGTTAAATATTATCCTTTCCCATGTCCTTTATTTACTGAATAAAAAAAATATTAGCACCTGCTATTTGCCAATTACTATGCTATTAGGTGCTGGGATACAAATAAAAATGAGATAAGTCTTGTCCTCATGGATCTTCTATTCTTACGTTATTTTAAATGCAAATATTTTGAAAAAGGAATAAAATGCCCACGGGCAGCTGGGTTGCATAGTAGATAGATTGCAAAGCTTGAAGTCAGAAAGATTCATCTTCCTGAGTTCAAATCTGTCCCTAGACACTTATTAGCTGTGTGATCCTGGGCAAGTCACTTAATCCTATTAGTCTCAGTTTCCTCATATGTCAAATGAGCCCGAGAAGGAAATGGCAAATCACTCCAGTATCTTTGCCAAGAAACCCCTAAATGGGGTCATGAAGAATCAGATACAACTGAAGAACAACAATATACCCATATGCAAAATATGAGAGAATAGATTCAAAGCTAGAAGTTACCTAAAAGTTCATCTAGTCCATCCCCTTGTTTTATTGATGAGGAAATTAGGGCCAACAGGAAGGAAGTGATTACTTGAGGTTATATAGGTAGTAAATAGAGCCAGGATTGCACCCTGGTTCTCCCATTCCAAGGTAGGTGTACTTCTGAACATAATATACCACCTCCTAGGTAAAAGTTAATGGTTTAACAGAAGACTGTGTATGGTTAGTTTCCATTGAGTGTTCCTAGAAGGCTTGATTGAAAGGAAGGTGGCACCATAGAAAGAATATGGGCCATATAGACAGAAGAACTATCTTGTTTCTGCTACTGACTAGCTTATAGATGGACAAGTCTCTTTACTAACCTTTTGGAGTCCATAAGAGATATAATAGGACTTAAATATTCTATTTCAATTTCAAAGTTCTTTGTAAGGCATGTACAAAGCCCAAGACCCTCCCTACACACTTTGGGCACTTGCCAAGTATTGTTATATTAGTGAAATAATAGTGGGATCTAGGGGTCAGAGTGCTGACCTGGAATCCTCAGGGTCTGGACTTAAATTTTGCCTCTAATTATTGGCTGGGGCAGTAAATTGTTTCGGTGGATAGAGAGCCAGCCCTTGAGATAAGAGGTCCTGGGTTCAAATTTGGCCTCAGATACTTAGCTGCGTGACCTTGAGCAAGTCACTTCACCCCAAATGCCTAGCCCTTATCACTCTTCTGCCTTGTTACTGATACATAGTATTGATTCTAAGACAGAAGATAAGGATTAAAAAAAATAGCATATTAGCTGTGTAACTCTGTCCAAATCACTTACCCTTAGTGTCTCATGTTAGGGTCTATTCTCAGAAAAAATATGAGACTATAGAAGTTTGTTACAAGTGGGCACTGACTTTTTGATGTATCTTCCACTTTTGGGACTCAGTGTAATCACAATGACCTACTTGAGTTGTCCCTTTCAAAAAAACTCACTTTATTTATGGGTTGGTGGGAAGAACACAGGACTAAGAAAGGAGGTAACCTGGATTCTAGTCCCAGCTTGGCATTAACTAGAAGTATGCCTGGGGAATTCACGTCCCCTAGCTGGTAACCAGTTCCAAAATAGGCAAGGATCTGTATGAATGGAAGAAGTCTCTACCTTAGAGATTTTTCTATGCCAGTAAAGTTATAGATGCAGATGAAAAACACCCTATTACTATCTCATCTTTACTTAGTTAGTACTCTATAGTTTAAAAAGATTTTTGACTCACATTAACTTTCAAAGTAGGTAGTGAATATAATGTTATCTACATTTTATAGATGGGGAAACTGAGACTCAATGGGGGTGAAATATATTAAATTTTTTTTATTTTCCCAATTACATGTAATCATAATTTTCAACTTACATTTTCTGACATTATAAGATCCAAATTGTCTCCCTCCTTCCCTTCCCTCCCCACTCTCTGAGATGGTAAGCCCTTTGATCTGGGCTGTACATGTGTATGATCATGCAAAACCCATATAAAAATACCCATATAGAAACCAAATCATAAAAAGAAACCCACAAACACAATAAAGTGAAAAAGTATATTTTGATCTGCATTAATATTCTTTCAGCTTTCTCAGAAGGTGAATAGCATTCTTTGTCACAAGTCCTTCAGAATTGTCTTGAATCATTGTATTGCTGAGAATAGCTAAGTTTTTCACAGTAGATCAGCATAAAATATTACTGTTGCTATAGCACAGAGTTCTCCTGGTTCTGCTCACTTCACTCTGCATCAGTTCATGTAAGTCTTTTTAGGTTTTTCTGAATTCATCTTACTCATCATTTCTTATTCTACAATAGTATTCCATCACAATCATATACCACAATTTGTTCAACCATTCCCTAGTTGAGGGACATCCCCTCATTTTCCAATTCTTTGTCACCACAAAAAGATCTGCTATAAATATTTGTAGGTCCTTTTCTCTTTTCTTTTCTTTTGAAAGGGCTGACATGCTTTATTTAGTCTACTTGGCTAGAGGTAATTCTAGAGTTTAGCCTCAGTTCTTTTCTTTTCTTTTTTTAAAACTCTTACCTTCTGTCTTAAAATCAATACTAAGTATTGTTCTCAATGCAGAAGAGTAGTAAGGGCTAGGCAATAGGGTTTAAGTGATTGCCCAGGGTCACACAGGTAGGAAGTATCTGAGGCCAACCCCAGTTCTTTTGATTCAAAGACCCTGGTGTTTTTTCCCCCACTAAATCATTTAAAAATAACTTTTTTAACCAGGTCAACAGAAGAGAAACTGAGAAGGATTAGATTAAGTTGGCAAATTCGGTTTTTCACTTTGCTTTCCCCATTTATCCATTGATGGAAAAAGGCAGACAAACTTTCCTGTTTTTTCATTTCCCAGATGATTTCTCAGTTTAGATTGAATTAGCCTGGAGGAAGAAATTATTTCTACACCTGCAGATGCAACAGCTTTTGCTGTTCAAGGCTGCATTGTCCTTCCTAAGTTTATATTCAGGGATTCATGGGACTGGCTTCTACTAATCTTTGCCTTGATCAGATAGAAGCTCAGCACATTCTTTACCTCATTTCTAAACCCTGTTTTCCAATGGAGACCATTTTGGCATTGCTGAGATTGCTTCTGTGTCCAGGGATACCAAAGAATCCTGACCTGGTAGGATTACTGAGACTACATCTCAGGTAGTATACAAGGATTTAAGTGTGTTTCTAATATGGACATTAAGAGACTTAGTCCCTCAACTTCTCAGTGTAATATACATATGTCTATAAACTGTAAGAGGATTTTTGCCTGAACATGCCACAGAAGAATTTTGTTTAAATGAATTTATGCAAGGGATTAGTAGACTGGGACGATAGCTGCTTACTGACTATATAGCAAAAGGAAGATGAAAGGGTTTTTTCAAGTGATTTTTTTAAGGGAGAATTTTTAGTAACATATCCTTTTCCAAAACATAAAGTAAGACTGAGAAGTCCCAGAAGCACTGAATTTGAGAACACGATGGGATTTTAGAGCTCATATCATGCTTCTTTTTCATTCCACAGAGGAAGAAATAGAGGCACTTAGAGGCAACATGGCTTCTTGGAGATGGTAGAGTCAAGTCTAGAATATACATTCCTTGACTTCAAAACTGGGGCTCTCTCCATAACGTTGTCTTCTCCACTGAGGCATTTTGGGACACATCAATGGGCCTGAGGCCAATTAATCAATTACAAACATTCATTGAGCATGTACTGTAGTGATTCCCAAAGTGGGTGCTACCGCCCCCTGGTGGGTGCTGCAGAGATCCAGGGGAGCAGTGATGGCCACATGTGCATTTATCTTTCCTATTAATTGCTATTAAAATTTTAAAAAATTAATTTCCAGGGGGCTAAGTAATATTTTTCTGGAAAGGGGGCGGTAGGCCAAAAAAGTTTAGGAACCACTCATGTACTGTATCCCATGGATAGGTGGCCCAGTGGATGAGAGCATTGGGTCTGAAGTCAGGGAAGTGTGAATTCAAATTCAGCTTTAGACACTTACTAGCTATGTAACCCTGGGCAAGTCAATTAACCTTGTTTGCCTCAGTTTCCCCATATGTCAAATGACCTGAAGAAGGAAATGGCAAACCACTCCAGTATCTTTGCCAAGAATATCCTAAATGGGGTCACAAAGACATACCTGAGATGACTGAACAGCAGCAGCAGCAGCAACAACAACAACAACAACAACAACAATATGCACTGAGTCAGGTGCTAGGGATGCAAAACCCAAAATGGAATGGTTCCTCCCCTTGAGGATTGATATATGTGGGCTATCATAGATTGCAATCTTTCTCCATCTGTGGATTTGTTTCTATGGGATTTGTTTCCATGTCATTTTTAAGTCATCTATAGAGGATTCATCCAATGCACCAGACATCTTCCTCTGGGTGGTTGCTGTAGTTGTTTTTAGTATTCTGGGGATCCCATAGCCCTTAAATTTCTTATTTCTTGTCTCTCATTGGGGCTACTTGACTGGCTCCACTTCCTTTTGTCAGTTATACACATTTTTTTTAAACTCTTACTTTCTGTCTTAGAATCAAGTGTTGATTCTAAGGCAAAAGTGCAGTAAGGACTAGGCAATGGGGGTTAAGTGACTTGCCCAGGCTCACACAGCTAGTTGAACCCAGGACCTCTTGACTCCAGGTCTGGAACTCTATCCACCTTGCTGCCATAGTTACATGCATTCTTAATGATGTCTGATTTGTCACTTCTTCCCATTTACCTTCGAGTCACCTCTAAACTTGTTTCCTTTGAAGATTGCAGCATTCCATGATTCACAGCCCATTAACATCTCTGGTAGAATACTGATGGAAAGAAGATGGGCTTTTATGTCTCAGAGCAGCTTAGCTGAGAGTGCTGGGCAGTTTCTTAGATGTGACCCAGCATGATCTCCTCCTATTCAGTTCTGGGCTCATTGTCCATCTTCAATGTCTGATCAAGATTGAAGTAGTGCTGGGTTTTCCATCCAGTTGCCTATGTGGACAATGTGTGGCCTTCCTCCCACCCCCTACTTTCTGCCTGTGGGAGGAGGGGTGGCAAGGGAGACTCCAGACTCAAGCTAAGGTGCTGATGCAGAATTTATAAGTAGCACCTCTGACAAGAGTAGATTAAAAAGCAAATTAAATAATATGATAGGATTCATGGATCATGCAGCTGTCAAAGTAATATTTCTAAGGCAGAGGTCTGACCATGCCTCTCAATAAACTGATGATTCTCTATCATTTCTAGAATCAAATAAAAAACTCCTCTGCTTGGCACTTAAAGTCCTTCACACACTGCCTCCAACTTACCTATCCAGCTTTATCATATGTTCTTCTCCTTTATGCCCTGTGACCAAGACAAACTGGCTGTGTCATTCCTCAAATATGACACTCCATCTCCTATCTCTGTAAATTTATGTTATTGCTCAATCCTTTTTCAGTCATGCCCAATGCTTCGTGACCCTATTTGGGATTTTCTTGGCAAAGATACTGGAGTATTTGCCTTTTTCTTCTCCATCTTATTTTACAGATGAGAAAACTGAGGCAAAAAGAGTTAAGTGACTTGCTCAGTGTCACAGGGCTGGAAAGTATCTGGGATTATATTTGAACTCAAGAAGATGAGTCTTCTGACTCTAGACCCAGCCGTCTATTCATTGTCCCAACTAGCTCTCCTTTGTAAATTTATACTGGCCTGGAATACATTCCTTTCTTACCTCTACTGCTCTTAGAATCTTAAGTTTCCTTTAAAGCTCAACTCAAACATTTTAATTTCATGCCCCCCGAATTATCTTGTATTTATTGTCATTTATCTTTCTATCTATCTATCTGTCTATCTATCTATCTATCTATCTATCTATCTATCTGTCTATCTATCTATCTACCTATCTATCTTTTCTCTCTTTCCCCCCCTCTCTGTCACTCTCTCTCTCTCTCCCTTGCTCTTTCTTTCTCTCTCTGCCTCTCTCTCTGTCTCTGTCTTGATTTTAAGTTCTTTAAGGGCTAGGGACTGCTTTTTGCTTTTCTTATCTCCCCAGGTCTAGTAAAGAGTTAGTCATTCAGTAATCCCTTACTATATTCTGGATACAATGATAATGCTGAGGATACAAAAACATAATCCTTGCCTTTGTAGTGTTCATATTGTAATGAGAGAGAGAGAGAGAGAGAGAGAGAGAGAGAGAGAGAGAGAGAGAGAGA